>NC_057812.1:568690832-568898420 GCF_018294505.1 Triticum aestivum
CGGAAGCCCTGCATCGCCGCCACGTCGCCGTTCCCCTCTTCGGGCTCCGACCATCATCGCCGTCGAATTCGCCGTCTCCAGCGCGTCTCCGAGCCCGCTTCGACGCCCACTGCAACCGCGGTGAGCCCCCGAGTCGTTTCCCCCTTCTCCCCTGGTCTCTTTCGACCTCTAGGCCTTAGCCCCACCTTGGCCGAGAGCTCCACGCCGCCGGCGATGTCGCCGTCATGGCCACGGTCACCGTAGCGCCCAACCGAGCACACTATCGTGCTCCACGCCTCACTAGGAGCACGCAGCACGCACCCACGCCTCCCCAAACACCCTGCAACGCCGACTCCGACCGCACCCGAACTCCGGCCGCCGCTCACGAGCTCGCCGTCGACGGTACCGGCCACCTCAGGCTCGGCCACCACCACCGTTCAAAGCGCGGGAGCAAGAGCTCTCCAACGAGCCCAAGAACGGCCTTGCCCGTGCCCTGTAGCGCGATCCCGCATCGCGCCGCCGTCTCGGGCCTCGCCGGCGTCACGTCGCCGGTAGGTTTGACCCACTTTGACCACGGCAGGACCCCCCTGAGTCCCTGACAGGTGGGCCCAGCCCTGTAGCTAATTAGGATTAGCGCTAACCACTGTTAGTTAACCCCCTGACACTGACCAGTGGGCCCCAGCGCCACTAATCCCTAATTAGGATTAATTTAACCCTGTTAAACCCCCCCTGTCACTGACGTGTGGCCCCCACACGTCAGGTTTGACCCCAGCCAGCCGCAGTTGACTACTGACGTCATGCTGACATCATGCTGGCGCAATAATTATAATTTCTGGATTTAATTTAAATCAGGAAATTCCAGAATATTATTTAAACTTCAAAAATTCATAACTTTTATTCTGTAACTCCAAATTGGACAAATTATATATGAAAAATGATCAGAAAAATCCAATCTATCCATCTGTACTATTTTCATGCATGATCAAACAAGTTAAATTGATGTTTCAAGCAGAACAAGGAAAAGCACTTTAAGAGGCCATGTTTGAGTTTGAAATTTGAATCTATGATTCAAATTTGTTCAAACCCTTCTGGTTTTAGTTGCATTAGCCCAACACACTCATATTGCTATGTTTCATGCATGCATCATATTGTTGCACATTGTTTGGTGATGGTTGTGTATCGGTGTCCTTTGCGACAGGTTCTGCCTCCGAGGAGTACCGTGATTACCCTAACGAAGAACCGTATCAGTGCATCGAACCATCAGGCAAGCAACCAACCATTTGATCATATCGATACAATCCCATGTTCTCGCTCCTGCTCTCTTTTACTGCATTAAGACAACGCGATTCAAACTGCTGTGTGCTACGGTAGTTGAACCCATTTCCTCTGCATGACCTATCATTGCCACAGTAACTAGATGAAACCCACTAGCATGTGTAGGAGTTGATTGAGCCATATGTATGTGTTGTTCCTACCTTGCTATGCCTGCTATGCTTAGAGTCGTGTCAGGTCTGGTTCATCTGGGTGATGGGCTAGAGTGAAATGATTATGTCGGTAATGAGAGTGGTGTGGTGAACACGATTTGGTAAAGGTATCGATGAGAGGCCATGTAGGAGTACATGGTGGGTTGTTTCATTGAAGCCGACCTTAAGCACTGAGATCTGTATGTGTGATTTAAGAATCAGCTACTACCATGCATTGGGCCCGAAACCAATGGACCCTCTCGGCTTCTTATTCACCCTAGTTCTCCGTCCAGGAGTTGCAAGTAGTTTCTGGTGTTTGTAGCCTACTGGAGGCCGTGGACAGCGCTAACCGTAGGGGTGGGCTGTGATGCGGTAGGTACGTGGCACGGTGTACCGAATACCCGTTAGGTATCTCGGGAACCCTGTTCACATCGTTCGGGGCCGTATGGGAAACCTCGGCCGGACTCCCTGCGGATGGAACCTGGATAGGCGATAAACCTGGACTGGAGGCTTAGGTGATTAGGTAGGTCGTGGCCGACACCCACGTTGGGCTTCCGCTTGAAGGTTGCCGAGTACATGTCGTGTAAACGACGGTAAGTGGTGAGAGCGTGTATGAAGGAGTACACCCCTGCAGGGTTAACATGATCTATTCGAATAGCCGCGTCCGCGGTAAAGGACTACTTGGTTGCCTATACAGTTCATAGACAAGTAAATGGAAACTACTAAAAGCCTCAAGATAAGTGTGAGTGCCGAGGATGGCTCTTCCGTAGGAAGACGGAGGTGGATCCTCGGTGGTGTATTGAAGTGGTGAGTAGTGGACTCGTGTGCGCAAAACCATTTCAAGTTGGAGTATCGTAGGATAGCCTAGCTAAGAGTCAAAGCTGGCTTGCTGCAATAACTCCACCAACCCTTCTTGATACTATGCATGTATGTAGGATCTGATGTAAGTCTTGCTGAGTACCTTTGTACTCATGTTGCTATAATCTACATTTTTACAGAAGACGCTGCAACCCCTTCTGATGGGTTCTATGTAGACGTTGACATCAACGAGTAGGCTAAAGACCCAGGTGGTGACCCTGAGCTTGTGAAGGACCACGTAGTATAGCTAGGCTTTCCAAGCCTCTTTATTTTACTAGTTGTCTGTACTCAGACAAGTTACTTCCGCTGCTGGTTTGTATGACTGTATGACTTGTATGTTGGGTCGTGAGACCCGTACCTTGGTGTATGTTATGTATGGCTCCCTGAGCCTTAAATAAAGTACTTGTGTCGTAGAGTCATGTTGTGATGCTTCGTTGTATTTGCACATATCGAGCATATTGTGTGTATGATTGAAATGCTTGGTATGTGTGGGATCTGACTATCTAGTTGTTTATCTTTAGTAGCCTCTCTTACCGGGAAATGTCTCCTAGTGTTACCACTGAGCCATGGTAGCTTGCTACTGCTCTGGAACACTTAGGCTGGCCGGCATGTGTCCTTCTTCGTTCCTGTGTCTGTCCCTTCGGGGAAATGTCACGCATTGAGTACCGGAGTCCTGTTAGCCCGCTACAGCCCGGTTTACCGGAGTCCTGCTAGCCCAGTGCTACAGCCCGGACCCACTTGCTGTTGACCGACACGTTCGAAGCTGGGTCATGGATGCCTGTCCCTGTAAGTCTGTGCCACTTTGGGTTTACGACTAGTCATGTCAGCCCGGGCTCCTTATCATATGGATGCTAGCGACACTATCATATACGTGAGCCAAAAGGCGCAAACGGTCCCGGGCAAAGGTAAGGCGACACCCGTGGGGATACCGTGCGTGAGGCCGCAAAGTGATATGAGGTGTTACCGGCTAGATCGATGTGACATCGAGTCGGGGTCCTGACAGCTGTCACCGCAACGCTCCTCTCCAAGCAGAAATCTAGCCAAGACAATAGCCAGGGACAAGCAAGTGAGTACTTTGAATGTACTCACAAACATTATGAACACTGGGATAATATAATTGATAATCATGCACTGAAAAATTCTATGATCTCATTGTCAGTCATAAATAAAACATCTTTTATGCGTGCAAACAGGTTATTTATATGCAACATGAATAAGCAAT
This sequence comes from Triticum aestivum, assembly GCF_018294505.1. Classification (NCBI taxonomy): domain Eukaryota; kingdom Viridiplantae; phylum Streptophyta; class Magnoliopsida; order Poales; family Poaceae; genus Triticum; species Triticum aestivum. The sequence continues at coordinate 568,694,355 of NC_057812.1, forward strand.
AATGGAGTGGGAATAAAATGCCGCAGTCGGGTGTCTGTGCGACACCACATAAAGGGCTTATAAAGTAAATAAATAACAAGCAATGCCACAGTCGGGCGTCTCAGCGACACCACATAAAGGGCTTATAAAATAAATAAATAACAAGCAATGCCACAGTCGGGCGTCTCAGCAACACCACATAAAGGGCTTATAAAACAAATAATCACAATGAATATCCAGGAGGTAGAACCGTCCCAGGGATACTCAATGATATAATGGGTTAGTCCAAAATAATAATAACCATAATCTTCACAAGTCACAATCCAAGTTCTGATTTTATCAATTTTCTCCTCCGAAGACCGACACTAAGACCAACCCTTGACCCATCCCAGACTGTAATCCTTAACCATGGACACATCTATTCAAATAGGTTTAATCTCTGCAGAGGGTGTACTCTTTACCCACGAGTAACGGATTCCTTTAGTCCATCGGGACTAATTTCGTCTACGGCCTTTTTGTTGAAAACACGCCTAACTTGCACACACCAGCTTAACTCATCGGTGTCTGGAATCACCCACGACACTTGTTAAGCAAAACTCTAAGTGGGGAGGCTACAACCTCGCGTAGCATGGGATCAAATTTATATCGCGCGCTCTAAGGGGTGGCCTCCCCTCTCGGTCCCAACCGGAAACACCCATGCCCCCTGACCAGGTGGCATGCCTACCGGCTACAACCGACATCTTCCACCATGGCCTCTCTGTACGGTGTGTGATGGAAAGGGGTTGATGACTTACTGAACCGTACCCTACCTGCGGCAGGGATGAGTGGTAGTACGAGGCAAATATGGGGGTTACTGGAACAAGACTCGATCTACGGCCGACTCTGGAGGCTTATAAGTTTCCTGCATGACATGTATATCAAATATATTTCAACCGACGAAATCACCACCCATTATACCTTACTATGCCATACCGGACATAACCGTCCCGACGGGGACCGGCGACAAGCTCACTCCTACCCAAGGCAGAGGCTTTCCCGGATTCCTTTTCGGCATGCATGCAAGGCACATGAGGATGATTACCATCACAAGTATATTCATTTCCAATAGCAAGGAAATCACTAATATGCCTTCGTGCAAATGATCACATCGCCACATAAAATAACGAGTTCTCCGAAATGAGATGGTGTTATAAACGAGTCAACTAACACACCAAAAATATTATGCCGGGGTTCAGAATGCTTGCCTTCATGGTGTGGAAGGGCAGGGTGCACTCCAAATCTTTTGAAAGCTTTCTTCTCTCCCAAAATCCTATTTTCAAAAATATGCAAATAACACATATTTCAAAAACAGTACAAAAAAGTTTTTTGGAAAATTTTCAAATAAATCTTAAAATAAACTAGACAAAATTTGAGAGATGTAGGAAAGAGAATCAATTCATTTGGAGTTGTATTTGAAAAGTTATAGACAATCAAAGCTCTGGTCAAAATCTGTTTTTAAAAGAAAATCCAGAAAAGAAAACGGTTCGAATGGAATTACGCTTTCGCACAGAGAAGACGTACTTGAGCCTTTACGCCTCCACTTATCCAGCGTGGGCGGCACGTGAGTCACTGACAGTGGGCCCGGGGGACCCACTGGTCAGGTTTGACTAGTCGACCTCCCTCCTCTTCTTCTGCCCCCAGAGGAGGCGGGGCTCCGGCGATGCTCGCCGGCGAACGGCGGCGCCGTTCGAGAAGCAGAGGTCACCCGCGGGCTTAGGGGGCCGAGGCGGTCACTCCGGTGGTCACTTTGGTCTCTAGGGTGGACGGAGCTGCCGGCGGCGAGCTCCGCAGCGGACGGTGGCCGTCGGGCGAAGTGAGTTTGGGGCTACGGTGGTTCCCGATCAAAATCGAGTAGGGGGATGGGTTCAAGGGAGGAAGAGAGAGCTCCTGGTGAAGAGAAGAGAACGGAGGGGGAAAGGCTCTGGTAGCACCGGAATGGCCGGGGCAGTGGCGGCGGCTGCGGTTGCCGGAGATGGGGAAGGAGACCTCCCCGGGTCGATTGGCTGCCAATGGGGGTCCTACGGAGATGGCTTGGGACTGCCTGCGTGCGGAGACGAGCTCGGGGCTCCTTAAATAGGCGATCGGGGTCGGTTCTGACGGTGGCCGCGGATAAGGTCGCCGGCGACCGCCATTCTCTAGCTAGGGCGTCGTGGCGGCGACGAGCACTAGTGGACACGCTAGTGGATGAGCTCGCGCTTTTCCAGTGGCCAGGTGGCGAGCGGGAGAGGCTCGGGCGGCGCCGACATGAGCAGGGGCTGTCGGGCGGCCGTGGCGGCTAGCTCCTGGCTTGCCGGGGACGTGGCGAGGGGCGGCTTGGTGCGTTGTGGTGAGAAGGTGAGCGCGTGGCGCGGCTCTGTAGATCGGGCCAAACCCAGGGGCGCGACGCGGCGGCTCGGGCGCGACACGTGCAAAACGCGTGCTCTGCTCGCGCCCAGAGCACGCACGGAACGTGCTCGACGAAATGCCAATGCATGCCACAGGGCTTGGGTGAGGCTGGCACTTAGCAGACCTAGGTTAGGAGTAACTGGGAGTCTAGTGGACAGGTTAGTTTGATCAGAGGTGCAAGTTCACAGTGCAATGACAAAATTCATGTCAAAGTTGTTCATGCACTCTAGGTGTTTGACAAAATGCCACAGGCACCTGGGCATTTCTTGGAGTGGCCAAAACTTCCAGAGTGGGGTCTCTTTAGATGAAAGAGAGAGTGGTGAGGTTAGTTTGTGAAAAGCACAAACTTGTTAGTGCAAGTTTTGCAAAACTTCAATTCTGGACAGGAGATAAATGGCATTATTTCATGAACCAAAACTATTCAAATGGGAGCATGCTCCTGGACTTAGGGGTTTGGTAGGGCTGTCTACAAGTAGGAGAAGGCACAAGGTTACTGGATCAAAAATAAATAGGGTTGCAGTAGAAATCACAAGGCTGGACCAGAATGGAAAAGAGGTTGATTCACTCAAAATTTTCAAAGAACAACACTAGGTTTTTGCATAATGTTGAATCATAAGCTACTATCAACATCCCATAATTTTGGTGGAGGCTAGAAAGAAATATCTAAATGGGTTGTAGTGCAAAATTGCACTCTGGACCAGAGAAGAAAAATTGATGCAGAGCTCAAAATATTACAAGAATAAAAGATATTTTTGCATAAAAGTGATTTAAAAACATCACATGACATCTCCAAATTTTGGTTGGAACTTTAAGTGAATTTATCAAATGGTTGTAGTTCAAATATGGCCATATAACCTTGAAAAACCATTTTTCAAGAAAATAAAGATCAAGCAAATTAATTATGTAATTAGTCATACTGATAAAAGAAAAGTTTTTCTTGAGAGGTTGAACAAGTCCAATAACATATTTGAAAGGTTTTCACTTTAGGGAACAACTCCATGATAATAAGAAAGGAAATGTTTCAAAAAATCAAAAGGGAGTCCAAAAAATCAAAGTTTTAATTCCTGGCAAAAAAATTAATTAACAAACAAAGTTAAAATTTTGGGGTGTCACAACACTACCCCCCTTAAGAAAAATCTCGTCCTCGAGATTTGCTAAGGATTGTTTTGAAAAAAAATACTCCACGGTTACGTGTTCTTGCAAGCAGGGTATGCGTTCGAGCGATTGTGAATCTGCTGCCGTGGTGCTGTGTGAAATCAAATAATCCACGTCGTGAGAAGGTGTACGATGCAGCAGCTCCGGGAAAAGAAATCTTATTCTGGGATTTTTTTTGCGAGGGAAAATGGTTAATTTAAAGGAGCATAAACCACAACAAAAACTACACACATTAGTAGAAGCCAAATAATTGACTCGTCGTACAAACTCGGGGTATCACACATAAGTCACACACATAAATAAATGTTGCAATAATGAACACCGCAGCGATGTCTAAAATGGAAACGGTAACTGGACGGGGTCCCTAGAAAACGTCTCTGGTACTGGGATACACTCCTCTTCTATCGGGGGAAGTGGATTGACCAGTCGATGCACGTGTCTCTCCTGGTCGGGCCTTAGTGCTCTGCCGATGGCGATCTGAGGATTTAAATCTGCGAGGCTCTGGAGATAACCCATCACACGTTGGGTTAAACACTCTTGAGCGATGACGTACTAGACAAGGTTGGCCAGGACTCGGTCTCTCTCAATTCGTCCACCGGGAAAAGATGTCACTCCTCCGGGTGCTGCACGGCTCGGGAAGTAATAATACCCTCGTTCGCTGGCATAGGGTACCGCGAATCAATGGCGAGCAAGTGCTTCGTATGCAACAGCTTCTATGGCCATATGTGGGGTTGGCATAGATTTCCCCACGAAGGAGACCTCCGTTGGGTCTTGGTTTGAGTTTACGGGAGGGATGTGTACTGCTGCCCAATATCTCGAGGTGGAAGGGGTAATTCTTGATTTGAACAGCTCGTACTGGGGTGGCTGGGTAGCGCCCATGGTACTGCAGGTAAAATCCCACAATATCTTGACAAAACTACCCGGGGTTGCATCTGGGGTTCTCAGATAAATGCTGGGGCTCGGCATGGCAATAAATGGTTGTGAGGGTGGTGCACAAGGTGAGAGGTGCTTGGCAAGGTCACGCGGTGGCCTTTTTATAGCACCGGAGTTGGGTCATTTTTACCGTGGTGAATGGTAAAGAAAATTTTCAGCTCTGTTCCAAGGGTCGGGGTCAAGCCACAGATTCACACATTTCACTATAGTGATGTGTTACTGTGGGGGTTGTCGGGGAGGTTTTTGGTAACTGTGTCTGGGATAGAAATCTTATACTGCATACTGCCGTATCTAGGCAAGGCTACTATTAAAACAGAGGCACGACAATAGGCGGCATTTAATTTCCAGGCCACACGATTACAAAGTGAGGGTACACTGGGACTCGATACGACTCGGGTGACTTAGTCTACCTCGTTTACATCCAAGCGGGCGTGCCTTGTGGATATTGAGGCTTCTCCACGGGTCTCGCTGTTGGAATTAGCTGGAGTGGGTTGAGGGGCTGCAGGCTCGGGGTAGCGATGAGGACCATCTCGGGGATTGTTGGCCACAACCCCGTTGGAGTGTGCTCCCAATATGCGACGAAGCACTTTTGGGGTTATCGCAGCACCTTGGCCGATGGCTGGGGCAGGCCTCAGGGACTCGATCGGGTGTCCAAACAGCACGACTGGGTTGTCGGCGTTGGGCTCGTTCTCTTCTCTCGCTGGGGCTCGACGAACCAGCTCTCCATGAGCTGCGATTAGATCAATAGTGATTTGATCGCACAGTTCCTCTAGTGCACTTACATAGCGCACTAGGTGCAACAATGCAGGATCTGTCTCGTGATCTCCGTTGGCAACTTGTGGTGGTCTACCATACCCTTCACGTCTGGGGTAGTAGTGGAACGAACGACAGTTAACTCTAGGCGACAAGTGCCGGAGATGAACTATAGCTTCTCGAGCAGGTAGTTGGATGGCTTGTGGCTCAAAGGAAGTCGTTCTTCCGGTGAACCTGTAGGGGCGTTCAGGTGCTAGACCCCTACCGTAGATGTGCACAGTGGCCCAGAGTTGACGGCTCTCACCGCTCATGGGTCCTTGGTACACAACATATTCTGGGGGCTCTTCTAACGCATAGGCACGACGGGTGAGGTTTGCGAGTATGGTCACAAAGCCTCCAAGGTTGGTTGCCGTGGTCTCATTGTGCATGACAGGGCCAGGCATTGTAGCTTGGTTTAGGGTAGAGGCTGTGCTGGGCTGTGTTGGGGCTAGCATGCCCCTTTTTATAGGAAAAGGGGACGGAGTCTTCCTTCGCACGTTTGCGAGAAAGGACTATTTAGGGGCCGGTCACTGGCGCATGAGCGACAGGTTTAGGTTGATAGGTTGGGCACCGACTGCCAAAAGGTGTCGGGTCACTATGGGGCTATCTTGTATGAGAAGCTTGGTTCGGTTATGGCTTGATGGGTTGGTCTGCCTAAGTTTATTGACCTGGCTAAGATAGGATTAGCCAATGGTCAGCCTGGCTCTGATACCAAGTCTGTCACGACCGGTTTTCCGGGTATAAATTTCCAGAAAATGGCCGTTGTGCTCACCAGCCCCAGGATTACTGTTAGCTGATGAGGCACCAACTTGATACAGAAATCCCAAGCAAAAATACAAAATATGCAGTACAAGACCATTCGGGCCTGTGAGTACAACAATTGGTTTTCTAGTGGTCGATGGCGGAAGCGGTTTGTGAGTCGTCAGTGTCTATGGGACTCCATTTCCCACAGGAACAGCTGGCCAGGTCAACTCCTATCTTCGCGAGGCTGCTATTACCGTTGCTTAGTTTCCGGGCCTGTCACCGCAACGCTCCTCTCCAAGCAGAAATCTGGCCAAGACAATAGCCAGGGACAAGCCAGTCAGTACTTTGAATGTACTCGCAAACATTATGAACACTGGGATAATATAATTGATAATCATGCACTGAAAAATTCTATGATCTCATCGTTAGTCATAAATAAAACATCTTTTATGCGTGCAAACAGGTTATATATATGCAACATGAATAAGCAATAATGGAGTGGGAATAAAATGCCGCAGTCGGGCGTCTGTACGACACCACATAAAGGGCTTATAAAGTAAATAAATAACAAGCAATGCCACAGTTGGGCGTCTCAACGACACCACATAAAGGGCTTATAAAATAAATAAATAACAAGCAATGCCACAGTCGGGCGTCTCAGCGACACCACATAAAGGGCTTATAAAATAAATAAATAACAAGCAATGCCACAGTCGGGCGTCTCAGCGACACCACATAAAGGGCTTATAAATAAATAAATAACAAGCAATGCCACAGTCGGGCGTCTCAGTGACACCACATAAAGGGCTTATAAAACAAATAATCACAATGAATATCCAGGAGGTAGAACCGTCCTAGGGATACTCAATGATATAATGGGTTAGTCCAAAATAATAATAACCATAATCTTCACAAGTCACAATCCAAGTTCTGGTTTTATCAATTTTCTCCTCCGAAGACCGACACTAAGACCAACCCTTGACCCATCCCAGACTGTAATCCTTAACCATGGACACGGCTATTCGAATAGGTTGAATCTCTGCAGAGGGTGTACTCTTTACCCACGAGTAAAGGATTCCTTTAGTCCATCGGGACTAATTCCGTCTACGGCGTTTTTGTTGAAAACACGCCTAACTTGCACACACTAGCTTAACTCATCGGTGTCTGGAATCACCCACGACACTTGTTAAGCAAAACTCTAAGTGGGGAGGCTACAACCTCGCGTAGCATGGGATCAAATTTATATCGCACGCTCTAAGGGGTGGCCTCCCCTCTCGGTCCCAACCGGAAACACCCATGCCCCCTGACCAGGTGGCATGCCTACCGGCTACAACCGACATCTTCCACCATGGCCTCTTTGTACGGTGTGTGATGGAAAGGGGTTGACGACTTACTGAACCGTACCCTACCTGCGGCAGGGATGAGTGGTAGTACGAGGCAAATATGGGGGTTACTGGAACAAGACTCGATCTACGGCCGACTCTGGAGGCTTATAAGTTCCCTGCATGACATGTATATCAAATATATTTCAACCGACGAAATCACCACCCATTATACCTTACTATGCCATACCGGACATAACCGTCCCGACGGGGACCGGCGACAAGCTCACTCCTACCCAAGGCAGAGGCTTTCTCGGATTCCTTTTCAGCATGCATGCAAGGCACATGAGGATGATTACCATCACAAGTATATTCATTTCCAATAGCAAGGAAATCACTAATATGCCTTCGTGCAAATGATCACATCGCCACATAAAATAACGAGTTCTCCGAAATGAGATGGTGTTATAAACGAGTCAACTAACACACCAAAAATATTATGCCGGGGTTCAGAATGCTTGCCTTCATGGTGTGGAAGGGCAGGGTGCACTCCAAATCTTTTGAAAGCTTTCTTCTCTCCCAAAATCCTATTTTCAAAAATATGCAAATAACACATATTTCAAAAACAGTACAAAAAAGTTTTCTGGAAAATTTTCAAATAAATCTTAAAATAAACTAGACAGAATTTGAGAGATGTAGGAAAAAGAATCAATTCATTTGGAGTTATATTTAAAAAGTTATAGACAGTCAAAACTCTGGTCAAAATCTGTTTTTAAAAGAAAATCCAGAAAAGAAAACGGTTCGAATGGAATTACGCTTTCGCACAGAGAAGACGTACTTGAGCCTTTACGCCTCCACTTATGCAGCGTGGGCGGTGCGTGAGTCACTGACAGTGGGCCCGGGGGACCCACTGGTCAGGTTTGACTAGTCGACCTCCCTCCTCTTCTTCTGCCCCGAGAGGAGGCGGGACTCCGGCAATGCTCGCCGGCAAACGGTGGCGCCGTTCGAGAAGCAGAGGTCACCCGCAGGCTCAGGGGGCCGAGGCGGTCACTCCGGTGGTCACTTTGGTCTCTGGGGTGGACGGAGCTGCCGGCGGCGAGCTCCGCAGCGGACGGTGGCCGTCGGGCGAAGTGAGTTTGGGGATACGGTGGTTCCCGATCAAAATCGAGTAGGGGGATGGGTTCACGGGAGGAAGAGAGAGCTCCTGGTGAAGAGAATGGAGGGGGAAAGGCTCTGGTAGCGCCGCAATGGCCGGGGCAGTGGCGGCGGCTGCGGTTGCCGGAGATGGGGAAGGAGACCTCCCCGGGTCGATTGGCTGCCAATGGGGGTCCTACGGAGATGGCTTGGGACTGCCTGCGTGCGGAGACAAGCTCGGGGCTCCTTAAATTGGCGATCGGGGTCGGTTCCGACGGTGGCCGCGGATAAGGACGCCGGCGACCGCCATTCTGTAGCTAGGGCATCGTGGCGGCGACGAGCACTAGTGGACACGCTTGTGGATGAGCTCGCGCTGTTCCAGGGGCCAGGTGGCGAGCGGGAGAGGCTCGGGCGCCGCCGATATGAGCAGGTATTAGTAAGAAAAGATTGAAGCATGATAATTGTTTTGAGATATGGAGGTGATAATATTAGAGTCATGCTAGTTGAGTAGTTGTGAATTTAAAGAATACTTGTGTTGAAGTTTGTGATTCCCGTAGCATACACGTATGGTGAACCGTTATGTGATGAAGTCGGAGCATGATTTATTTATTGATTGTCTTCCTTATGAGTGGCGGTCGGGGACGAGCGATGGTCTTTTCCTACCAATCTATCCCCCTAGGAGCATGCGCGTAATACTTTGCTTTGATAACTTCTAGATTTTTGCAATAAGTATATGAGTTCTTTATGACTAATGTTGAGTACATGGATTATACGCACTCCCACCCTTCCACCCTTGCTAGCCTCTCTAATACCGTGCAACTTTCGCCGGTATCATACACCTACCATATACCTTCCTCAAAACAGCCACCATACCTACCTATTATGGCATTTCCATAGCCATTCCGAGATATATTGCCATGCAACTTTCCATCATCTAGTTCATCATGACACATCCATAATTGTCATATTGCTTAGCATGATCATGTAGTTGACAAAGTATTTGTGGCAAAGCCACCGTTCATAATTCTTTCATACTTGTCACTCTTGATTCATTGCATATCCCGGTACACCGCCGGAGGCATTCATATAGAGTCATACTTTGTTTTAGTATCGAGTTGTAATCATTGAGTTGTAAATAAATAGAAGTGTGATGATCATCATTCAATAGAGCATTGTCCCAAAAAAAGAAAGAAAGGCCAAAGAGAAAAAAAGAAGGCCCAAAAATATAAAATAAAAAGGGGAAATGCTACTATCCTTTTTTCCACACTTGTGCTTCAAAGTAGCACCATGATATAGCAAATCTCATATATTGTGCTTCAAAGTAGCACCATGTTCTTCATATAGAGAGTCTCATATGTTGTCACTTTCATATACTAGTGGGAATTTTATGTTATAGAACTTGGCTTGTATATTCCAATGATGGGCTTCCTCAAATTGCCCTAGGTCTTCGTGAGCAAGCAAGTTGGATGCACACCCACTAGTTTCTTTTGTTGAGCTTTCATACATTTATAACTCTAGTGCATCCATTGCATGGCAATCCCTACTCACTCACATTGATATCTATTGATGGGCATCTCCATAGCCCGTTGATACGCCTAGTTGATGTGAGACTATCTTCTCCTTTTTGTCTTCTCCACAACCACCAATCTATTCCACCTATAGTGCTATATCCATGGCTCACGCTCATGTATTGCATGAAGATTGAAAAGGTTTTGAAAAAGTTAGAGTATGAAACAATTACTTTGCTTGTCATTGGGGTTGTGCATGATTTAAATACTTTGTGTGGGGAAGATGGAGCATAGCCAGATGTCACGACCGGTTTTCCGGGTATAAATTTCCAGAAAATGGCCGTTGTGCTCACCAGCCCCAGGATTACTGTTAGCTGATGAGGCACCAACTTGATACAGAAATCCCAAGCAAAAATACAAAATATGCAGTACAAGACCATTCGGGCCTGTGAGAACAACAATTGGTTTTCTAGTGGTCGATGGCGGAAGCGGTTTGTGAGTCGTCAGTGTCTATGGGACTCCATTTCCCACAGGAACAGCTGACCAGGTCAACTCCTATCTTCGCGAGGCTGCTATCACCGTTGCTTAGTTTCCGGGGCTGTCACCGCAACGCTCCTCTCTAAGCAGAAATCTGGCCAAGACAATAGCCAGGGACAAGCCAGTGAGTACTTTGAATGTACTCGCAAACATTATGAACACTGGGATAATATAATTGATAATCATGCACTGAAAAATTCTATGATCTCATCGTCAGTCATAAATAAAACATCTTTTATGCGTGCAAACAGGTTATTTATATGCAACATGAATAAGCAATAATGGAGTGGGAATAAAATGCCGCAGTCGGGCGTCTGTGCGACACCACATAAAGGGCTTATAAAGTAAATAAATAACAAGCAATGCCACAGTCGGGCGTCTCAGCGACACCACATAAAGGGCTTATAAATAAATAAATAACAAGCAATGCCACAGTCGGGCGTCTCAGCGACACCACATAAAGGGCTTATAAAACAAGTAATCACAATGAATATCCAGGAGGTAGAACCGTCCCAGGGATACTCAATGATATAATGGGTTAGTCCAAAATAATAATAACCATAATCTTCCAAAGTCACAATCCAAGTTCTGGTTTTATCAATTTTCTCCTCCAAAGACCGACACTAAGACCAACCCTTGACCCATCCCAGACTGTAATCCTTAACCATGGACATGGCTATTCGAATAGGTTTAATCTCTGCAGAGGGTGTACTCTTTACCCACGAGTAACGGATTCCTTTAGTCCATCGGGACTAATTCCGTCTACGGCCTTTTTGTTGAAAACACGCCTAACTTGCACACACCAGCTTAACTCATCGGTATCTGGAATCACCCACGACACTTGTTAAGCAAAACTCTAAGTGGGGAGGCTACAACCTCACGTAGCATGGGATCAAATTTATATCGCACGCTCTAAGGGGTGGCCTCCCCTCTCGGTCCCAACCGGAAACACCCATGCCCCCTGACCAGGTGGCATGCCTACCGGCTACAACCGACATCTTCCACCATGGCCTCTCTGTACGGTGTGTGATGGAAAGGGGTTGACGACTTACTGAACCGTACCCTACCTGCGGCAGGGATGAGTGGTAGTACGAGGCAAATATGGGGGTTACTGGAACAAGACTCGATCTACGGCCGACTCTGGAGGCTTATAAGTTCCCTGCATGACATGTATATCAAATATATTTCAACCGACGAAATCACCACCCATTATACCTTACTATGCCATACCGGACATAACCGTCCCGACGGGGACCGGCGACAAGCTCACTCCTACCCAAGGCAGAGGCTTTCCCGGATTCCTTTCCGGCATGCATGCAAGGCACATGAGGATGATTATCATCACAAGTATATTCATTTGCAACAGCAAGGAAATCACTAATATGCCTTCGTGCAAATGATCACATCGCCACATAAAATAACGAGTTCTCCGAAATGAGATGGTGTTATAAACAAGTCAACTAACACACCAAAAATATTATGCCGGGGTTCAGAATGCTTGCCTTCATGGTGTGGAAGGGCAGGGTGCACTCCAAATCTTTTGAAAGCTTTCTTCTCTCCCAAAATCCTATTTTCAAAAATATGCAAATAACACATATTTCAAAAACAGTACAAAAAATTTTTCTGGAAAATTTTCAAATAAATCTTAAAATAAACTAGACAGAATTTGAGAGATGTAGGAAAAAGAATCAATTCATTTGGAGTTATATTTAAAAAGTTATAGACAGTCAAAACTCTGGTCAAAATCTGTTTTTAAAAGAAAATCCAGAAAAGAAAACGGTTCGAATGGAATTACGCTTTCGCACAGAGAAGACGTACTTGAGCCTTTACGCCTCCACTTATGCAGCGTGGGCGGTGCGTGAGTCACTGACAGTGGGCCCGGGGGACCCACTGGTCAGGTTTGACTAGTCGACCTCCCTCTTCTTCTGCCCCGAGAGGAGGCGGGACTCCGGCAATGCTCGCCGGCGAACGGCGGTGCCGTTTGAGAAGCAGAGGTCACCCGCGGGCTCAGGGGGCCGAGACGATCACTCCGGTGGTCACTTTGGTCTCTGGGGTGGACGGAGCTGCCGGCGGCGAGCTCCGCAGCGGACGGTGGCCGTCGGGCGAAGTGAGTTTGGGGCTACGGTGGTTCCCAATCAAAATCGAGTAGGGGGATGGGTTCACGGGAGGAAGAGAGAGCTCCTGGTGAAGAGAAGAGAACGGAGGGGGAAAGGCTCTGGTAGCGCCGGAATGGCCGGGGCAGTGGCGGCGGCTGCGGTTGCCGGAGATGGGGAAGGAGACCTCCCCGGGTCGATTGGCTGCCAATGGGGGTCCTAGGGAGATGGTTTGGGACTGCCTGCGTGCGGAGACGAGCTCGGGGCTCCTTAAATAGGCGATCGGGGTCGGTTCCGACGGTGGCCACGGATAAGGTCGCCGGCGACCGCCATTCTGTAGCTAGGGCGTCGTGGCGGTGACGAGAACTAGTGGACACGCTTGTGGATGAGCTCGCGCTGTTCCAGGGGTCAGGTGGCGAGCGGGAGAGGCTCGGGCGGCGCCGACATGAGCAGGGGCTGTCGGGCGACCGTGGTGGCTAGCTCCTGGCTTGCCGGGGATGTGGCGAGGGGCGGCTTGGCGCGTTGTGGTGAGAAGGGCAGCGCGTGGCGCGGCTCTACAGATCGGGCCAAACCCAGGGGCGCGACGCGGCGGCTCGGGCGCGGCATGTGCAAAACGCGTGCTCTGCTCGCGCCTAGTGCATGCACGGAACGTGCTCGACGAAATGCCAATGCATGCCACAGGGCTTGGGTGAGGCTGGCACTTAGCAGACCTAGGTTAGGAGTAACTGGGAGTCTTGTGGACAGGTTAGTTTGATCAGAGGTGCAAGTTCACAGTGCAATGACAAAATTCATGTCAAAGCTGTTCATGCACTCTAGGTGTTTGACAAAATGCCACAGGCACCTAGGCATTTCTTGGAGTGGCCAAAACTTCCAGAGTGGGGTCTCTTTAGATGAAAGAGAGAGTGGTGAGGTTAGTTTGTGAAAAGCACAAACTTGTTAGTGTAAGTTTTGCAAAACTACAATTCTGGACAGGAGATAAATGGCGTTATTTCATGAACCAAAAATATTCAAATGGGTGCATGCTCCTGGACTTAGGGGTTTGGTAGGGCTGTCTACAAGTAGGAGAAGGCACAAGGTTACTGGAGCAAAAATAAATAGGGTTGCAGTAGAAATCACAAGGCTGGACCAGAATGGAAAAGAGGTTGATTCACTCAAAATTTTCAAAGAACAGCACTAGGTTTTTGCATAATGTTGAATCATAAGCTACTATCAACATCCCATAATTTTGGTATAGGCTAGAAAGAAATATCTAAATGGGTTGTAGTGCAAAATTGCACTCTGGAACAGAGAAGAAAAATTGATGCAGAGCTCAAAATATTACAAGAATAAAAGATATTTTTGCATAAAAGTGATTTAAAATCATCACATGACATCTCCAAATTTTGGTTGGAACTTTAAGTGAATTTATCAAATGGTTGTAGTTCAAATATGGCCATATAACCTTGAAAAACCATTTTTCAAGAAAATAAAGATCAAGCAAATTAATTATGTAATTAGTCATACTGATAAACAAGTCCAATAACATATTTGAAAGGTTTTCACTTTAGGGAACAACTCCATGATAATAAGAAAGGAAATGTTTCAAAAAATCAAAATGGAGTCCAAAAAAATTAAAGTTTTAATTCCTGGCAAAATTTTTAATTAACAAACAAAGTTAAAATTTTGGGGTGTCACACCAGACTATATGATTTTGTAGGGATAACTTTCTTTGGCCATGTTATTTTGAGAAGACATAATTGCTTTGTTAGTATGCTTGAAGTATTACTATTTTCTATGTCAATATAAACTTTTGTCTTGAATCTTTCTAATCTGAATATTCATACCACAATTAATAAGATTTGCATTGAAATTATGCCAAGTAGCACTCCACATCAAAAATTCTCTTTTTATCATTTACCTACTCGAGGACGAGCAGGAATTAAGCTTGGGGATGCCTGATATGTCTCCAACATATCTATAATTTTTGATTGCTCCATGCTATATTATCTACTGTTTTGGACAATATTGGGCTTTATTTTCACCTTTTATATTATTTTTGGGACTAACCTATTAACCGGAGGCCCAGCCCAGAATTGCTATTTTTTTCCTATTTCAGTGTTTCGGATAAACAGAATATCAAATGGAGTCCAAACGGAATAAAATCTTAGGAAACGTGATTTTCTCGCCGAACGTGATCCAGGAGACTTGGACCCTACTGCAAGGGATCAAAGAGGTGGTCATGAGGGTGGGGGCGCGCCCCCTAGGGCACGCCCCCTGCCTTGTGGGCCCCTCGGTGCTCCACCGACATACTCCTTCCTCCTATATATACACACGTACCCCCAAACGATCAGAACAGGAGCCAAAAACCTAATTCCACCGCCGCAACTTTCTGTATCCACGAGATCCCATCTTTGGGCCTGTTCCGGAGCTCCGCCAGAAGAGGGCCGTCATCACGGAGGGCTTCCACATCATCCTAGCCCCTCCGCTGAAGTGTGAGTAGTTTACCTTAGACCTTTGGGTCCATAGTTAGTAGCTAGATGGCTTCTTCTCTCCCTTTGAATCTCAATACAAAGTTCTCCCCCTCTCTTGTGGAGATCTATTCGATGTACTCTTCTTTTTGCGGTGTGTTTGTTGAGACCGATGAACTATGGGTTTATGATCAAGTCTATCTATGAATAATATTTGAATCTTCTCTGAATTCTTTTATGCATGATTGGTTATCTTTGCAAGTCTCTTCGAATTATCCATTTGGTTTAGCCAACTAGATTGGTAGTTCTTGCCATGGGAGAAGTGCTTAGCTTTGGGTTCGATCTTGCGGTGTCCTTACCCAGTGATAGAAGGGGCAGCAAGGCACGTATTGTATCATTGCCATCGAGGATAACAAGATGGGGTTTATTTCATATTGCATAAATTTATATCTCTACATCATGTCATCTTGCTTAAGGCGTTACTCTGTTTTTAACTTAATACTCTAGATGCATGTTGGATAGCGGTCAATGAGTGGAGTAATAGTAGTAGATGCAGAATCGTTTCGATCTACTTGTCACGGACGTGATGCCTATATACATGATCATGCCTAGATATTCTCATAATTATGCTCAATTCTATCAATTGCTCTACAGTAATTTGTTCACCCACCATAGAATACTTATGCTCTTGAGAGAAGCCACTAGTGAAACCTATGGCCCCCGGGTCTATTCTCATCATATCAATCTCCATCACTTTTATATTTTTTTGCTATTTACTTTGCTTTTAATTTTTACTTTGCATCTTTATATCAAAAATACCAAAAATATTCTATCTATCAGATCTCACTCTCGTAAGTGATCGTGAAGGGCTCGACAACCCCTAATCGGGTTGGTTGCGAGTAGCTATCGCTTTGTGCAGGTACGAGGGACTTGAGTGTGGGCTCCTACTGGATTGATACCTTGGTTCTCAAAAACTGAGGGAAATACTTACGCTACTCTGCTACATCATCCCTTCCTCTTCGGGGAAAACCAACACAAGCTCAAGATGTAGCATTCGTCCATTGCCTCTCCATGTACACGAGCCCTGGCCGTACGTATGCACGAGTACGCGTTCGAGACCAGCCCGTATGTACGTATGTGGCCGAATTTTTTATGCATGTGGCTATACGTACATGTACACAGTTTAGAAGGGACTACCCGAACTGCTACGTCGGGGGCTCTACTACTACATGTGTGTTGGGAATCGTTGCATGGAAAAGAAAATAAAATTCTATGCACACACAATGATCTATCCATGGAGATGCATAGCAACGAGGGGGAGAGTGTGTCTACGTACCCTCGTAGACCGTAAGCGGAATCGTTTCACAATGCGGTTGATGTAGTCGAACTTCTACGCGCTTCAACCGATCAAGTACCAAACGCACGACGCCTCCGCATTCTGCACACGTTTAGCTCGGTGACATCCCTCGCCTTCTTGATCCAGCAAAACATCGAGGTAATATATGAGTTCCGTTAGCACAATGCCGTGGTGACGGTGATGGTGAAGTGATCTCCGCAGGACTTTGCCTAAGCACTACGAAAATATGACCGGGGTGTAAACAGTGGAGGGGGGTGCCGCACACGGCTAGGAAATTGTCTGGTTACGTTGTGACGTTTGATAGCAGACAAGGTATTCCTCCGGTATCTGGGAGTTGCATAATCTCATGGTCGAAGGAATATGTATTTGACATGAAGAAAGTAATAGCAATAAAACTGAACGATCATTATGCTAAGCTAACGGATGGATCTTGTCCATCACATCATTCTCCTAATGATGTGATCCCATTATCAAATGACAACCCATGTCCATGGTCAGGAAACCTTAACCATCTTTGATCAATGAGCTAGTCTAGTAGAGGCTTACTAGGGACGCGATGTTTATTTATGTATTCACACATGTATTGTCACAACCCTAGATTTGCTTGTAGTTAGTTGCATCTGTGAACATCCATGCATCATGTTTAAATTCAAAAGTTGAATTGGGGATTGATAACCCACAAGTATAGGGGATCGCAACAGTTTTCGAGGGTAGAGTATTCAACCCAAATTTATTGATTCGACACAAGGGGAGTCAAAGAATATTCTCAAGTATTAGCACCTGAGTTGTCAATTCAACCACACCTGGAAACTTAATATCTGCAGCAAAGTATTTAGTAGCAAAGTAATATGATAGTAGTGGTAACGGTAGCAAAAGGTAACAGTAGCAAAAGTAATGTTTTTGGTATTTTGTAGTGATGATAGCAATAGCAACAGAAAAAGTAAATAAGCGAAGAACAATATATGAAAAGCTCATAGGCAATGGATCGGTGATGGAGAATTATGCCGGATGTGGTTCATCATGTAACAATCATAACCTAGGGTGACACAGAACTAGCTCCAGTTCATCAATGTAATGTAGGCATGTATTCCGAATATAGTCATACATGCTTATGGTAAAGAACTTGCATGACATCTTTTGTCCTACCCTCCCGTGGCAGCGGGTTCCTAATGGAAACTACGGGATATTAAGGCCTCCTTTTAATATAGTACCGGACCAAAGCATTAACACATAGTGAATACATGAACTCCTCAAACTATGGTCATCACCGATAAGTATCCCAATTATTGTCACTTCAGGGTTAACGGATCATAACACATAATAGGTGACTACAGACTTGCAAGATAGGATCAAGAACTCTCATATATTGATGAAAACATAATAGGTTCAGATTGGAAATCATGGCACTCGGGCCCTAGTGACAAGCATTAAGCATAGCAAAGTCATAGCAACATCAATCTCGGAACATAGCGGATACTAGGGATCAAACCCTAACAAAACTAACTTGATTACATGATAGATATCATCCAGCCCATCACCGTCCAGTAAGCCTACGATGGAATTACTCATGCACGGCGGTGAGCATTATGAAATTGGTGATGGAGGATGGTTGATGATGACGATGGCGACGGATTCCCCTCTCCGTAGCCCCGAACGGACTCCAGATCAGCCCTCCCGAGAGGTTTTAGGGCTTGGCGGCGGCTCCGTATCATAAAACGCGATGAATTATTCTCTCTGGTTTTTTTCTCCCTGAAACCAAATATATAGAGCTGGAGTTGAGGTCGGAGGAGCTCCAGGGGGCCCACGAGGTAGGGGGCGCGTCCTAGGGGGGCAGGCGCGCTCCCCACCCTCGTGGACAGGTGGTGGGCCCCCTGGTCTTCATCTTTTGCAAGGATTTTTTTATTATTTCTGAAAAGTTGTTCCGTGAAGTTTCAGGTCATTCCGAGAGCTTTTGTTTCTGCACATAAATAACACCATGGTAATTCTGCTGAAAACAGTGTCAGTCCGGGTTAGTTCCATTCAAATCATGCAAGTTAGAGTCCAAAGCAAGGGCAAAAGTGTTTGGAAAAGTAGATATGACGGAGACGTATCAAGTCCCCCAAGCTTAAACCTTTGCTTGTCCTCAAGCAATTCAGTTGATAAACTGAAAGTGATAAAGAAAAACTTGTACAAACTCTGTTTGCTCTTGTTGTTGAAAATATGTAAAGCCAACATTCAATTTTTCAGCAAAGATTATGAACTAACCATATTCACAATAACACATAGGTCTCATGTTTACTCATATCAATGGCATAATCAACTAGCGAGCAATAATAATAAATCTCGGATGACAACACTTTCTCAAAACAATCATAATATGATATAACAAGATGGTATCTCGCTAGCCCTTTCTGAGACCGCAAAACATAAATGCAGAGCACCTTTAAAGATCAAGGACTGACTAAACATTGTAATTCATGGTAAAAGAGATCCAGTCAAGTCATACTCAATGTAAACTAACAGTAATGAATGCAAATGACAGCGGTGCTCTCCAACTGGTGCTTTTTAATAAGAAGATGGTGACTCAACATGAAAGTAAATAGATAGGCCCTTCATAGAGGGAAGCATGGATTTGTAGAGGTGCCAGAGCTCGGTTTTGAAATAGAGGTGAATAATATTTTGAGCGGTATACTTTAATTGTCAACATAACAACCAAGAGATGGCAATATCTTCCATGCCACACACATTATAGGCGGTTCCCAAACAGAATGGTAAAGTTTATACTCCCCCTCCACCAACAAGCATCAATCCATGGCTTGCTCGAAACAACAAGTGCCTCCAACTAACAAGAGTCCCAGGAGGAGTTTTGTTTGCAATTATTTTGATTTAGTTTGCATAAAGCATGGTACTGGGCATCCCGGTGACCAGCCATTTTCTCGTGAGTGAGGAGCGGAGTCCACTCCTCTTGAGAATAACCCACCTAACATGGAAGATACGGACAACCCTAGTTGATACATGAGCTATTCGAGCATACAAAACATGATATTTATTTGAAGGTTTAGAGTTTGGCACATACAAATTTACTTGGAACGGCAGGTAGATACCATATATAGGTAGGCATGATGGACTCATATGGAATAACTTTGGGGTTTATGGAGTTGGATGCACAAGCAGTATTCCCGCTTAATACAGGTGAAGGCTAGCAAAAGACTGGGAAGCGACCAGCTAGAGAGCGACAACAGTCATGAACATGCATTAAAGTTAATCAACACCGAATGCAAGCTTGACTAGGATATAATCCACCATGAACATAAATATCATGAAGGCTATGTTGATTTTGTTTCAACTACATGCGTGAACATGCGCCAAGTCAAGTCACTTAAATCATTCAGAGGAGGATACCACCCTATCATACCACATCACAACCATTTTAATAGCATGTTGACACGCAAGGTAAACCATTATAAGCTCCTAGCTAATCAAGAATGGCACAAGAAACTATGATCTCTAGTTATCATTGCAAACATGTTTATTCATAATAGGCTGAATCAGGAACAATGAACTAATCATATTTACAAAAACAAGAGAGGTCGAGTTCATACCAGCTTTTCTCATCTCAGTCAGTCCATCATATATCGTCATAATTGCCTTTCACTTGCATGACCGAATAGTGTGAATAATAATAATAGTGCGCGTGCATTGGACTAAACTGGAATCTGCAAGCATTCAATAAACAGGAGAAGACAAGGCAATATGGGCTCCTTTGTCAGATCAACAATAATGCATATAAGAGCCACTTCAGCAATTTAATTATGGTCTTCTCCTATCGACCCCCAAAGAAAAGAAAAGAAATAAAACTATTTACATGGGAAAGCTCCCAACAAGCAAAAGAAGAACATGAAATCTTTTTGGGTTTTCTTTTTAATTACTACTACAGGCATGGAAAGTAAACTAATTAAAAGCTACAACTAATTTTTTTGGTTTTTCTTAAGGTTTATCAAACACACAAGAAGAAAGCATAAAAAGGAAATAAACTAGCATGGATGATACAATGAAAAAGTAGGAGCATCGACATCTAGCAATAAGTGTGTGGACATGAATATAATGTCGGTGAGAAAAACGTACTCCCCCAAGCTTAGGCTTTTGGCCTAAGTTGGTCTATGTCCATGGTTGGCCTGGCAGATATCCATAATAATAGTTGGGGTCGTACTGAGATGAAGAAGACTCTGACTGCCACTGGTTGGCAATCATTTCCGGATCCCAATGGTAATTAGACTGTCGTGGAGGATCAACTTGTGGTTCCGGCTCTGGCTCTGTGGCTGATGTAGGGTTCCGATAGGCGTGAATAGCCTCTAACGGAACAAGGTAATGGTCTGCAGATAAATCAAACAAGGAAGGAGCAGGCAGGGTAATAGTCTCAGGATGATGTTTATCAAAGAACAATTTGTATTTCAGCTCCCCTTCCCTATTCTTAACAACAAAATCGTGTGCTACCATACTCTTATAATCTAAATAAACTTGAGGCAACAATTTTTCTTCCTTCTCATAATGCCTAATAGGTATGTTAAAATGTGCAGCTAGGCATGAAGCATGGATGCCTCCAAAGATGGTGCCCTTTGTACGGTTCAGACTTAACCGTTTAGCAATAATACCGCCCATACTAACAAAGTTATCACTGAATAAACCGTGGAACAAAATAATAATATCAGGAACGCTAAGGTTTCCACAGTTTCCGCGACCAATTAAGAAACGACTAACAAATATTGCAAAGTAGCATAAAACAGGAAACTGTATGCTAGTGATTCATGCATCGGAAACCTTCCTCGTTTCCCCTACAGTGATGGTATCAATAAACCCATCCACATCGCTGCAATGTGGTTCCTCTGTCGTGCCATCGAAAGGGACCAAACAAACCCGACAAAAATCATAAAGGGACATCTCCTTATGCTCATCATATAAATAAAACTCCACCGTAGGTGGTGAGCTCCTAGAATGGAAATGAAAGTTTTGCACAAAGATATTTGTGAGTAAGAGATACTGGTCGCGTTGGTCGTGGAGGAAGGCAGCGAGGCCTGCATTCTAAGCCAATTCATAAAAATCTTCATAAATCATGGCTGCTCTCAAGAAATCATCGGAAGGCCATTCACATGATCGAACCTCCGCAGTATGAGGCAGATTATATTTGGGCTTCTCTACCTTTTCCTTCGAGCTTCGGCTCGATGAGCCCCTCAAAAGTCTCTTCATTGTTTTCTGAAAAATTCTGAAATTTTTAGTAACTTCAAAATAGAAGTGAACAAAGCTCAATAATATTGATAGCAACTACTCCTACAAGTGCCTAGAGCCTATATCATGCATCAAAACTACTTTTGACCAAATAAATTTGACATGCAAGCTCAAGAACAGGGTCACCTAAGCAGCACAAATTTGCAATGAATAAAGCACTAAAACAAAAACTAATTGGACCAATGGAGGAGTCACATACCAAGGAACAATCTCCCCAAAGCAGTTTTGTGAGAGGTGCTTTGAGCAAGGAGATCGAAAATGGCAGTAAAATGAGCTTGAACTCATGCTTGAGCTGGATATTCGTGTTTAGGGGAGGAAGAAGAAGTGTGTGGGTGCAGGAATAAGTGGAGGTGGGCCACCATGGGCCCATGAGGCAGAGGGCACACCCAGGGGAGTAGGGCGCGCCCTCCACCCTCGTGGCCAGGTGGATGACCCCCCAGCTGTGTTCTCAGTGCCAAATATTCTCAAATATTGTAGAAAAAATCATATTTAAATTTCAGGGCATTTGGAGAACTTTTATTTTCGGGGTATTTTTATATTGCACGGATAATCAGATAACATATAGAAAAAACTATTTTTATTTTATTTAATATAAATAAAAAAAGTAAAAGTGGGGTACAGAAGGTTGTGCCTTCTAGTTTCATCCATCTCATGCTCACCAAAAGGAATCCACTAACAAGGTTGATCAAGTCTTGTTAACGAACTCATTCCAAATAACATGGAACCGATGAAATTTCGAATAACACTATGTTGCCTCAATGGGGATATTCACATCCCCAATAATAAGAATATCATATTTCTTCTTGACAGTGGGAAGAGGAAATTCAAAACCTCCAAATATAATCGATGTAATTTTTCCAATAGAGTTGATACTATGAACTTGAGGTTGTTTCCTCGGAAAGTGTACCGTATTCTCATTACTATTAACATGAAAAGTGACATTGCCTTTAGTGCAATCAATAACAGCCCCTGCAGTATTCAAAAAGGGTCTTCCAAGAATAATAGACATACTATCATCCTCAGGAATATCAAGAATAACAAAGTCCGTTAAAATAGTAACGTTTGCAACTACAACAGGCACATCCTCACAAATACCGACATGTATAGCAGTTGATTTATCATCCGTTTGCAAAGATATTTCAGTAGGTGTCAACTTATTCAAATCAAGTCTACGATATAAAGAGAGAGGCATAACACTAACACCAGCTCCAAGATCACATAAAGCAGTTTTAACATAGTTTCTTTTAATGGAGCATGGTATAGTGGGTACTCCTGGATCTCCAAGTTTCTTTGGTATTCCACCCTTAAAAGTATAGTTAGCAAGCATGGTGGAAATTCCAGCTTCCGGTATCTTTCTTTTATTAGTAACAATTTCTTTCATATACTTAGCATAAGGATTCATTTTGAGCATATCAGTTAATTGCATACGCAAAAAGATAGGTCTAATCATTTCAGCAAAGCACTCAAAATCCTCATCATCCTTTTTCTTGGATGGTTTGGGCGGAAAAGGCATGGGTTTCTGAACCCATGGTTCTCTTTCTTTACCATGTTTCCTAGCAACAAAGTCTTTCTTATCATAACGTTGATTCTTTGATTGTGGGTTATGAAGATCAATAGCAGGTTCAATTTCTATATCGTTATCATTACTAGGTTGACCATCATCATGAACATTATCATTAACATTATTACTAGTTTCAGGTTCATTACCAGATTGTGTTTCAGCATCAGAGATAGAAATATCATTTGGATTCTCAGGTGTTTCAGTAATAGGTTCACTAGAAGCATGCAAAGTCCTATCATTTTTCTTTTTCTTCCTATTAGAAGGACTAGGTGCATCCACATTATTTTTCTGAGAATCTTGCTCAATTCTCTTAGGGTGGCCTTCAGGATACAAATGTTCCTGAGTCATTCTACTAGTTCTAGTAGCCACTCTAACAGCATTATAATTATTCTTACTATTCAATTCATTGAGCAAATCATTTTGAGCTTTAAGTGCTTGTTCTACTTGAGTGGTAACCATAGAAGCATGTTTACTAATAAGTTAAAGTTCACCTTTAACATTAGCCATATAATCACCCAAGTGTTCAAGCATATCTGAATTGTATTTCAATTGTCTACCAAAATAAGCATTGAAGTCTTCTTGCTTAACCATAAATTTGTCAAACTCATCTAAACATGGGCTAGAAAACATAGTAAATGGGATTTCAGCTTTATCATATCTATAGAGAGAATTTACCTTTACTACCTGTGTTGGGTTATCAAGACCATGAGTTTCTTCAATAGGTGATGGATTAAGATCATATGTTTCTTCAACAGACTGTAAATTAAGACCGTGTATTTCTTCAATAGGAGGTAAATTCTTAACATCTTCAGCTTTGATAGCTTTTTATTTCATTGATTTCTTTGCCTCTTGCATATCTTCAGGACTGAGAAATAGAATACCCCTCTTCTTCGGAGTTGGTTTAGGAATAGGCTGAGGAATTGGCTCAGGAGCTGGCTCAGGAAGTGTCCAATTATTTTCATTTGTCAGCATATTATTCAATAGAATTTCAGCTTCATCCGGCGTTCTTTCCCTGAAAATAGAACCAGCACAACTATCCAGGTAATATCTGGAAGCATCGGTTAGTCCATTATAAAAGATATCAAGCATTTCATTTTTCTTAAGAGGATGATCAGGCAAAGCATTAAGTAATTGGAGAAGCCTCCCCCAAGCTTGTGGGAGACTCTCTTCTTCAATTTGCACAAAATTATATGTATCCCTTAAAGCAGCTTGTTTCTTATGAGCAGGGAAATATTTAGCAGAGAAGTAATAAATCATATCCTGGGGACTACGCACACAACCAGGATCAAGAGAATTAAACCATATCTTAGCATCACCCTTTAATGAGAACGAAAATATTTTAAGGATATAAAAGTTACGAGTTCTCTCATCAGTAGTGAACAGGGTGGCTGTCGGGTTTCAGGTTCCGGCAGACCCTCGAGGTTCGAACACTAGGGTGCGCGCGGAGATCTCTCCCTTACCAATCTACGTCCGATCCTCTCGTGTGAACTAAGGTGAAAATGATGAACAACACAAGAGACACGATGTTTATACTGGTTCCGGCCACCGTTGTGGTGTAATACCCTACTCCAGTGTGTCGTGTGGTGGGTTGCCTCTGGGCTGATGATGGACAGTACAAGGGAAGAACAGCCTCGCGAGAGGTGTTCTTGAGCTGGTGCGATGAACTGCTAGGGTGAGTTCATCGCCTCTCTCTCTCTCTCTGCTAGGGTTCTACCAGATCTCTCGATGTTCTTGGGGTGTCTAGATGTCTCTACTCTGTGGTGGCTAGCTCTATTTATAGAGGCCCTGGGCCTCTCCCCAAATAATGAGCGGGAAGGGCACCAACAATTGGCAATTTCAAAGGGGAACATCTAGTACAAGTTATCCTGACCAAAGGTGGTCTTCGGCTGCCAAAAGCACTGGCGATGACGCCGTCTTGGGCTCCACGGTGACCTCCGTCCTGCTGTCCGGCTGGTCTTGGTCTCGTTGCACCGGAATGGTAACCTTTGCCTCATGCCTTGGCCTGTGCTTGCCCCTTTGCACCAAAGGGGAAACAAGGACACTGCGCAGGCCGGTGCCCGCCTGGCGCCCGCCTGGTCTCGATCATCATGGCTTGCGTCGCGGGTTCCTCGTGAGGTACCCCTTCCTTGATCTCTCTGCCTCCTCGCGAGCCTGCCTGATGAGGCTGCCTCTGAGGAAGCTTCCTGTCATCTGCCCCGCGAGGCTTGGCCCCCTCGCGAGGGTCTTGAGCTTGAGCTGATGAAGATGGGCCGCGCTGGGCCCCCGCTTGAGCCACGCCGCAGGCCGCAGGCAGGCAAGTCTGGGGACCCCCGTTCCCAGAACACCGTCAGTAGCCCCCGGGCCCAAGGCGCGCCCGGGCTTGGCCTAGAAGGAAAATGAAAGGGCAAGCGTGAAGCACTGCGGGCCCTATCAGCCTACGGCCTTGGGCGCCGCGTGGCGATTGATTGGACGTGGGCGACTGCGCTTCCCCATGATGCCTCGGCGACCGCATGACTTGATAAGTCCCTGCATGCAGAGAAACTGGTCTTGATTACCTGCGATCATGGTGCACGGCGGTTGTCCTCCTCCGGCTATAAGTATGGGGCTGGGCGACCCCCTTCGGCCCGTCCCTCCTTGCTGCTCCTTTCCTTCTTCTTGATTACTCGTCGCTCCCATGGCTCCAAAGAGATTCTCGGCCACGGAGAAAGGAAAGCCCCCCCCAGGCTGGACCTAACTCCCCCTGGCCAAGCGCGGTTGAGGATGCCCTCGCAAGTATACCATGGTCCCCGTGGTGGCCTCTCGCGGCCATGGAGGCGGTTCCCGGCGCGGTGGTGAGAGCCAGGTTGCCGACGGGGGGCACGCCGTGGGTGTGCGCCCCCTAGGCCACGCTTTCGCTCTGCGGAGGTGCTGCCGGAGTTCGTTGTGTGGTCGGCAGACCCATCCAGCACCAGGCTCCAGCTCCCCCGTTTCTTTGTAGATGAACTGCCGGCCAGCGCCTGGTGCGGCTTCTGGCTCAAGGCAGATGGATGCTACAGCAGGGCCTCCTGGGCGTCGCTGGAGGTCTCCATTTCTGGGAACGAGGCTCTGACACGCGGGTGGCAAACGTTTGCCTGCGCGCGTGGCCTGAGCCGGTGGTGCACCCTGTACTTCAAGTTTGATGGCGACGCCACCCTCTACGTGAGGGTGTTCGGGGAAGACAGTCACCGTGCCGGGTGTTGCCCTGAAGACGACGACCGCGGCCGCCTGCCCAGCCCTGGCTCTAACCAGGATGAAGATGGCGACTGGCGTACAGGCGGCGGTGCTCGGGGTTCGCCGAGCTTCGGCAACCCCCTCTCAGGCAGCAGCTCCTCTAGCGGTGGCCGCGACCAGCCTCCTCACCGTCGCACCCGCTTGGGTGAAGGTAGCGGGTCAGCCCGCCGTCGCACCCCGGTGAAGCGAGAGGAGGGATCCGCCTGAGCCCCAGGAGCAGCTCGAGCCTTCTTGTGGGTTGGCGCAGGACGAATCGCGCCCGTTTTGTTCTCTTTCTTATCCTGTGCAAAAATAGTAAGTAATGTAGGGCCCCGCGGGGGCGTATTAGAACTGTTGTTGTTTAACCATCACGCCGTTTTCGCTATTTCTGCACGGTGTTCTCGCACCGCGCTCCCATGTGCGGGAACTATTTTAGCTCGGTGGGGCTTGGCGCAGTCCTCGCCTCCCGAGGCTGTGGCCTCCCCATGCGCTTCGTGCCCTGCAAGGATCAGTAGGAGGGGTAACTTATGGTCTTAGCTGTGGGGGCGATCGGCCCAGGTCATGCGCTCGTATCGCGATGCCCGTGGGGCACGGACTGGGAGGGGTGCTCCCGCAGAGGACTCGGATAGGAAAGCTCCAAATGATCGGGGCAGAAAACACTTGCGAGGGCGCCCGTGATCCTCCCTCGCGAGACTTCGCGAGAGAAAACGAGGTGAGCGAGCGAGAAAGATAAAGAGCCACAAGCCAGGAATGTCAGCAACTCCAATAAAAACTTCAAACGGGAATAAACAAGCCAACTGCAGAAAGCAAATGGGAAAGCCGCGTCTGGCGCCTATTCTAGTCTTCGACGTCTTCTCACCAGCGTGGAGCTAAGTGCTGCCACTGGGCGTGGGCGGGAGCCCCCGAGGCCCGAGGGCGGCACTCCGGAGACTCTGGGGCCTGTACAGCCCCACTCATTATTACGTGAGAGTGTCACGGGCGGCGAGCTTCACAGACACCGGGCCTTTCTCGAAGTGCGGCAGCTTCACAGGCGTTCGCCTTCTTCACAGGCACCGGGCCTTTTCCAAAACGCAGCGGCTTCACAGGCATTCGCCTTCTTCACAGGCACCGGGCCTTTTCCAAAAGCAATGGCTTCACAGGCATTCGCCTTCTTCACAGGCACTGGGCCTTTTCCAAAACGCAACGGCTTCACAGGCATTCGCCTTCTTCACAGGCACCGGGCCTTTTCCAAAATGCAGCGGCTTCACTCAGGGGTAGAACCTCCGGAGATGTTGAATGTTCCATGGGTTCTGGATGGGTACTCCCTCCGGAGTCTGCAAGCGTGCGGAGCCAGGCCTAGAAACATGAACAACCTTGAACAGGCCCTCCCACATAAGAGAGAGCTTGTGCAGCCCCTCCCTAGAGAGAACCCTTCTGAGCACGAGATCCCCTACCTCAAGGGTCCTGGGGCGGATGTTGCGGCTGTGGTATCGTCGTAGCGCCTGTTGATACCTTGCCGCTTGCAGTGCGGCTTCCCGACGGCGTTCCTCCCCCAGCACGAGATCCGTCCCCCGCATGGCGTCCTGCTGAGCCTCGTCAAATGCCAGGACCCGTGCGGAGCAACGTCTGACCTCGTGAGGGAGAACAGCCTCCGCTCCATAGACGAGGAAGAACGGGGTCTCGCCAGTCGGCTTGGTCCCTGTCGTGCGGATCGACCATAGCACGGACTGGAGCTCGTCGTGCCAGCCCCTGCCACAGGCCTCCAACTTCTTGAAGGTCCTGTCCTTCAGGCCCCTCAGGACCTCCGCGTTGGCCCGCTCGGCCTGGCCGTTGCTCCGGGGGTGTGCTACCGAAGCGTAGCATATCTGCGTTCCAAGGTTAGCACAGTATGTTTTGAAGAGATTACTGGTGAATTGCAAACCGTTATCGGTGATGATGCGGTTGGGCACCCCAAATCGGCTCACGAGGCCCTTGATGAATTTGACCGCTGAGCCTGCCGGGATTGTGCGGACGGCTTCCACCTCAACCCACTTGGTGAATTTGTCCACGGCGACGTAGAGGTAGCGATAGCCCCCTGGCGCCCGAGGAAACGGGCCCAGAATTTCAAGCCACCAAACTACAAACGACCATGAGAGGGGTATAGTCTGTAGACCCCCCGCAGGCTGATGGATCTGCTTAGCGTGAAACTGGCAGGCCTCGCAAGCCTTCACAAGGTCAACGGCATCATTGAGTGCGGTGGGCCAATAGAATCCACTACGGAACGCCTTGCCAACGAGGGTCCGTGACGACGAGTGGTGCCCTCAGTCTCCGCCGTGCATGTCCGCCAGTAGCTCCTTCCCTTGCTCTCGGGAGATGCAATGTAAGGACACGACATTTGGTCGCTTCCTGTAGAGCTCCCCATCCCTGATGCAATAAGCCGTGGCCTGCCGCGCCACATGCTCCGCCTCCTCCTCATTCTCCGGCAGAGTCCCTCGCGTCAGGTAATTCTTGAGCTCTGGGATCCAACACCCTTCCTGAGGCTCTAACGCCAGGAGCAGGCGTGCCCCCAAGGCCGGGCCGCAGACCGGGGCTCCTGAGGTAGGCGGCTGATGGAGCTCCTCCCTTGGTTGTGTCGTGCTAGACAGCGGCGGCACCACCGAGGGTTTGAAGAGCCACTCCTCAAAGACGCCGGGCTCCTAAGGCAGCCGCCTAGATGCCCTCTTGGCAATGTCGTCAGCCTCCTGATTGGTGCCGCCAGGCACATGCTGCAACTCCGGTCCCCAGAACTATTTCTCCATCTTGCGGACCTCAGCGAGGTAGGCCTCCATGTGCTCGTCCTTTGGCTCGTATATCTTGTTGGAGAAGTTGACAAGGAGCTGCGAATCGCCCTTGATGATGAGGCGCTTCACCCTAAGGCAGCTGCGGCCTTCAAGCCTGCTATTAGGCCTTCGTACTCCGCTATGTTGTTGGAGACCTTTTCTCCGTGCTGGAAGCAAAGTTGCACGACGTAGTAGAGTTTATCCTGGGTAGGAGATACAAGCACTGCGCCAGCTCCCGCACCGTGTCGGGAGAACACCCCATCAAAGTACATGACCCAGCCATCCGGTGCTTCACTTCTCGGGGAAAGTGACCGATCTTCGCCTGCCTCGGGACCCGGCGCTTCTGCCCATTCTGCCACGAAATCTGCTAACGCGGCTCCCTTGATGACTCTGGTCGTACTGAATTCTAGCTGAAATGCCTGCAGCTCGATGTTCCATTCAGCAACCCTTCTAGCCGAGTTGGGGCTCCTGAGTACCCTCTCCAAGGGGTATGCCGAGACGACCTTGATGGGATGGCCTTGGAAGTAGTGCCGCAGCTTGCGTGAGGCCACCAATAGCCCGAGGAGGAGCTTTTGAGGCATGGGGTACCGCGCCCTCGCATGCCGTAGCACTGTGCTGATGAAATACACGTGGTGCTCGATGAGGTTGAAGGTGCTGGCACTACTTGTGTCCTCTGGAGGTCGAGGCGTCTCTTGAGACGACGGAGCTCCCAGTGCTTGGTCGCCTGAGGGGGCCTCTCCTGCTTCGGGTGCGTTCTCCTGCCGCGGCTGTTCCTTTCCGGTTGCGGTTGCGGCCTTCGCGAGGCCCTCCTGGCTCTGTTTCGCTTTAGTTCGGACGGTCGATGCGGCCTTGGCACAGCGCTCCTCCCTGACCGCTACCAGGGCTGCGCTAGTGGAGTAGGGGGTGGCCGCAAGGTAGAGCACCAGGGGCTCCCGAGGGCGCGGAGCTACCATCACTGGTGGACTGGTAAGGTACCTCTTGAGGTCTTGGAATGCCTTGTCGGCCTCTTCAGTCCACTCAAAGGGGCCCTTTTTCTTCATCAGCTTGAAGAAGGGCAGCGCTCGTTCCCCCAGCTTGGAGATGAAACGCCCCAGCGCAGTTACACGCCCGGTGAGCTTCTGCATTTCTCTGAGGGTCCTTGGTGGGCTCATGTCTTCGACTGCCTTGACCTTCTCCGGGTTGGCCTCGATGCCCCTGTGGGATACGAGAAAACCCAGGAGCTTGCCTGACGGGACTCCAAACACGCACTTCTCCGGGTTGAGCCGTAGGTCCACCTCGTTGAGGCTCGTGAAGGTTTCTTCCAGGTCCTATATTAGGGTCCTTGCCTCACGAGACTTCACCACAATGTCATCGACGTAAGCTTCTGCATTCCTCCCGAGCTGCCGGCCTAAGGCGATGTGCATCAGCCGCTGAAAGGTCGCGCCTGTGTTGCGTAACCCAAACGGCATGCACGTATAGCAGTACACTCCACACGGGGTCAGGAAGGCCTTCTTCTCCATGTCTTCTACCGCCATCTTGATCTGGTGATAGCCCGAGAAGGCATCTAGGAAGCACAATAGGTCACACTCTGCGGTGGAGTTGAATATCTGGTCAATCCGGGGGAGCGGAAATGGGTCCTGCGGGCGGGCCTTGTTGAGGTTGGTGAAGTCGACGCACATGCGCTCCTTTCCTCCCTTTTTCGGCACAACGACTGGATTGGCCAGCCAATCAGGGTAGCGGACCTCGCAGATAACTCCTGCCGCCTCTAGCCTCCGAGTCTCTTGGACGATGAAAGCTTGTTTCTCAGTAGACTGCCACCTTGCCTTCTCCTTCACGGGGCGCACATTGGGGCACACGTTGAGGTGATGCTCAATCACTTCCCTTGGGACCCCTACTAACTGATCAGGTTCCCACGCAAACACCTTTTTGTTCTCACACAGGAAACCGATCAGGGCTTTCTCTTGCTCGGGCTCGAGGTTGGCCCCTATGGTGAAGGTGGAGCTAGCGGACCCGTCCTCATCGACTGGTACCTGCTTGGTTTCTGCCTTGTCTTGGGTGAACAACTGCTTCTTTTTAGCCGGCGCAGCCTCCTTGGGTTCGAGGGCGTCGGTGCCAGTGGGCTGCACCACCGCGGCCGCCCTGAAAACAAGCTGGAGCACTTGCAGCGCATCCTTTGTGTCTCCTGACATGGTGAGGACGCCGCTGCTCCCAGGCATCTTCATGAGGATGTACGCCGGGTGAGTTGCTGCCATGAACTGAGCCAGGGCCGGATAGCCGAGGATGGCGTTGTAGGGGAGGCCGATGGGGGCGATGTCGAAGTCGATCAGCTCCGTGCGGAAGTTATTGCAGGTGCCGAAGGTCACTCGAAGGCGGATCTGCCCCAAGGAGGCGGTGGAACCGGCTCCGATGCCCGCGAAAGGCCTGCTGGGTCGGAGCCGCTCCAGCGGTACGTGGAGGAGGCTGAAGGCCTCCATCAAGAGCACATTGAGGCCAGCACCACCGTCGATGAGGGTCCTGGTGACGGCCACTTGGCAGATGGTGGGGGTGCACAGCATCGGGAGCGCGCCCGAACCAATGGGGTTGAAGGGGTGGTCCTCCGAGTCGAAGGTTAGATCGGCCTCGGGCGCCACCCAGCCCGGGGGGCTTCTCGGCGCTTGGAGGCGGTGCTGATCCGGCGGGTGAACGGCTTGATGTGATGGCTCGAGGGCGGTGCCTGGGAGCCACCCAGGAGAGCTGCAATGACGGGCGGCGCTGGTGCGGCGAAACGGGCGAGGAAGAGGTCGCGCAGCTCCTCCTAGGAGGTGACAGAGGCCGTCGGCAGGTGGAGGAGCCACGCGCGTGGGATGCTGGTGAGGGCCATGGGTAACCAGATGGCCATCACCCGATCGTTGCCCCCGGCTCTGAGGACGGCCTCCTCGTACGCCAGCAGGAAAATCATCGGGTCTGTCACGCCGTCGTAGCGCGGCGGCATCTCGGGCCTGAACTTGCGCGGCCACTGCACCTGTCGCAAGGCGGGGGCCAAGGCCTGGAGCCCCCTGGCCACAGTGTCGGCATCCGTTGCTGGAGTGGGCAGCGCGTTGTCCGCCATGAGGGCGGGATGCGATGTCAAGGGAGAGCGGGTCATCAGGAGGGAGGACTCCGGCGCACCCCCTACCTAGCGCGCCAAATGTCGGGTTTCGGGTTTCGGCAGACCCTCGAGGTTCGAACACTGGGGTGCGTGCGGAGATCTCTCCCTTACCGATCTACGTCCGATCCTCTCGTGCGAACTAAGGTGAAAATGATGTACAACACAAGAAGACGAATACATCCCTCCTCGTCTTTAAAGATTTGCAGCCCAGCGGGGCTGAGAAAAGCAAGCAGGCCTGGGTTGGGT
Source organism: Triticum aestivum (assembly GCF_018294505.1). Lineage (NCBI taxonomy): Eukaryota > Viridiplantae > Streptophyta > Magnoliopsida > Poales > Poaceae > Triticum > Triticum aestivum. Next base: position 568,726,939 of record NC_057812.1, read on the forward strand.
ATTGTCCAAAAAAATAGAACTAGGCTAGCCATTTTCAGAAAGATATCAACTAGGCTCGTTCAAAGGATCGAGAAGAGGTGTATAGAGGGGGGGGGGTGATTAGACCCTCAAGAAGAAAGGTAGCAGTTTTTAAGTTCTTCAAGTTGAGGTGGAGTTTTAACACAAATTTAAGCATTCCCAATACATTTCAAGCAAGCATGGCAAGAGTATAAGCAGCGGAAAGAGTAAAGCATGCTAATTGCAAGAAAGTAAAAGGATGGGATTGGAGTGTGCCAACGCAATGTAGACACGGAGATTTTTGGCGTGGTTCCGATAGGTGGTGCTATCGTACACCCACGTTGATGGAGATTTCAACCCATGAAGGGTAACTGTTGCGCGAGTCCACGGAGGGCTCCACCCACGAAGGGTCCATGAAGAAGCAACCTTGTCTATCCCACCATGGCCATTGCCCATGAAGGACTTGCCTCACTCGGGTAGATCTTCATGAAGTAGGCGATCTCCTTGCCCTTACAAACTTCTTGGTTCAACGCCACAATCTTGTCGGAGGATCTGATACGTCTCCAATATATCTATAATTTTTTATTGTTCCATGCTATTATATTACCTGTTTTGGATATTTTATATGCATTAATATGTTATTTTATATGATTTTTAGGACTAACCTATAACCTAGAGCCCAGTGCCAGTTTCTGTTTTTTCCTTGTTTTAGAGTTTCGCAGAAAAGGAATACCAAACGGAATAAAACTTTCATGATGATCTTTCTTGGAACAGAAGACACCCAGGAGACTTGGAGTGCAAGTCGGAAAAGCCACGAGGCAGCCACAAGGGTGGAGGGTGCGCCCAGGGGGTGGGGCGTCCCCAACCTTGTGGGCCCCTCGGTGGCCTCCTGACCTAGATCTTCCTCCTATGTATACTCTTATACCCTGAAAACTTCCGGGGGCCACGAAACCACTTTTCCACTGACGCAACCTTTTGTACCCGCGAGATCCCATCTTGGGGCCTTTTCCGGCATCTTGCAGAGGGGGATTCGATCATGAAGGGCTTCTACATCAACACCATTGCCTCTCCGATGAAGCATGAGTAGTTTACCACATACCTATGGGTCCATAGCTAGTAGCTAGATGGCCTTTTCTCTCTCTCTCTCTCTCTTTGATTCTCAATACCATGTTCTCCTCGATGTTCTTGGAGATCTATTCGATGTAATACTCTTTTGTGGTGTGTTTGCCGAGATCCGATGAATTATGGATTTATGATTCGCTTATCTATGAATATTATTTGAATCTCCTCTGAATTCTTTTATGCATGATTTGATATCTTTGCAAGTCTCTTTGAACTATCGATTTGGTTTGGCCAATTAGGTTGGTTTTTCTTGCAATGGGAGAAGTGCTTAGCTTTGGGTTCAATCTTGTGGTGTCCTTTCCCAGTGACAGTAGGGGCAGCAAGGCACGTATTGTATTGTTGCCATCGAGGATAACAAGATGGGGTTTTCATCATATTGCTTGAGTTAATCCTGCTACATCATGTCATCTTACTTAATGCGTTACTCTGTTTTTATGAACTTAATACTCTAGATGCAGGCAGGAGTCGGTCGATGTGTGGAGTAATAGTAGTAGATGCAGAATCGTTTCGGTATACTTGACATGGACGTGATGCCTATATTCATGATCACTGCCTTAGATATCGTCATAACTTTGCGCTTTTCTATCAATTGCTCGGCAGTAATTTGTTCACCCACCATAATAATTCCTTTTTTGAGAGAAGCCTCTAGTGAAACCTATGGCCCCCGGGTCTATTTTCCATCATATAAGTTTCCGATCTATAATTCTAGTTTCCTATTTACTTTCTTTTGCAATCTTTTACTTTCCGTTCCATAAACCAAAAATACCAAAAATATTCCTTTACCGTTTATCCATCTCTATCAGATCTCACTTTGTGAATAACCACGAAGGGATTGACAACCCCTTTGTCGCGTTGGTTGCAAGTTGGTGTTTGTGCATGCAGGTATTCGGTGGCTTGTCGCGTTGTCTCCTACTGGATTGATACCTTGGTTCTCAAAACTAAGGGAAATACTAACGCTACTTTGCTGCATTGCCCTTTCCTCTTCAAGGGAAAAACAAATGCAAGCTCAAGAGGTAGCAAGAAGGATTTCTGGCGCCGTTGTCGGGGAGATCTACGCCAACCCAAGACATACCAAGTACCCATCATAAACTCTCATCCCTCGCATTACAATATTTGCCATCCGCTTCTTGTTTCCCTCTCCCCCACTTCTAAAACGAATTTTGGAAAGATTCGCCTTTTCTTCGCCCGTCTTCCGTTCGTCTTCTTCGTTTGCTTGTTATGTGCTCGTGTGTTGTATTGCTTGATTTGTCGCAATGAATCCTGAAAAAAACATTGACCCTCACCTTAGGGGGTTAGATGAAATCTATTATATAATTAAAACAAGAGGCAAACAAGGCTTTATGTTTGTCCACATATGTTAAAAATATTTGATCCGTTGATTTAAAATATAATGGTTGAGATTAACAGATCTTAAAAGTTACGTAGAATAATATTAGGTGCAATTTTTAGTCACCTGACACGTACAAATAAGCCTAGCTAAAAAGGCATGTACAAACAGTCTAAAAAAGGCACGTACAAGCAACATTTATTAACCTTTTTTAAAAAAAGGGTCAGAATCCTCCTGCAGAAAGACAATATATATCTAAAAAAAGAAACCGTTTGGAAGTCACAAAAAAGGGAAATTGCCGAAAGATGTGTTACTGGCCATTACGACATTATTTGGGCTGGACCTACTACCGATACAAGCTAGAGGAAAAAAAGTGGAAGGTGAATTTGCTGGATGCTGTGTTGGGCTGGGCTGGCCTGGACACAAATTAAAAATAGAAGGCCTATTGAAAATTGTACACGACAGGATGCCGTGTTGCGCCGGGTTGGCCAGGACTCATATCAAAAATAGAAGGTCAATTAAAAATTGTATGTTGAGAAATTAAAGTCGTCTGGCCATTTGAGTACAGAGGCGTTTCTTAGAGAAAAAAAGAACAAAGGCAACTAAACCACGTAATTTAACTGGGCTCTAAAATATATAATTCATGGTAAAAAATATACTCCCTCCGTTCCTAAATATAGGGTGTATAGTTTTTGACACGGAAATTAAAGAATGCACGTGGAGGAAAAGTTTCACAAGTTTTGGGCGAGATTACACCTGACTAATTGACATGAGAAAATAGAGGAGCTTGCATGATATAAGTAAATGTAATCAAATCTCTAAAAAAATTATCCAAACGAGTGGTGCAACGCAATAAACCTTATATTTCGGATTTTTTTCTCAAAAATCTATACACCTTATATCAAGGAACGGAGGGAGTATTATTTATATTATCAAATAAATATCTCCTGGTTTTGAATTCAGACAAACTGACGAAAAACATGTAACACTTATATTAGCCATACAAATACGCCAGCAAAACACCTACCTGGCTAATATTAGCAGTACACATTAGAAAATAGTTGTGCTATTATTTGTAGTTTTATATATGGACACCTATATATTAGAAATAATTGCCAAAGTTATTCATCAATATTGTGTTAAAATAAAAAAAATGACAATTGTAACAATATATAGGAAACATGTAACTCATACTAGATGAATAAAAATCTAATGACTGTAATAAACCGCAAGTATTCATCCACATATAATAGTTATCTCCACTGTTAATTATACGGTGGGTCATAATTATAGTGGCTTAGATTTAATGATACGAAATAATATAGTTTTTTGTGATGACTATAGTATGTTCTGTTTTTTTGTACGAAGAACAAACCAATCGGAAATCCTATGTGGTAGAAATCAACCAGAAAGCGCAAAAAACATGCCACTTGATTGATCTTTTTTCTAATTCAAGATGTAAAAATATCAAACAACTAGATGAGCTATCCAGTGAAAGATAATACTCCCTCCGTTCCTTGATATAGGATCATGTTTTTAGGGATTTGATTACTTTTCCTTATATTAAGAAAGCTCCTCTATTTTCTCATGTCAATTAGTCAGGTGTATTCTCGCCCAAAGCTTGTGAAATTTTCCCTCCACATGCGTTCTTTAATTTCCATGCCAAAAACTATACACCCTATATTAAACAACGGAGGGAGTATAGTTTTATAAATGTATGCGTGCACAAAAATAACAAAAAATTAGATGAGGTCAGCTTCATGCACCGCCTTAAGAATTAATTTTTGTGATTGTAAAATTCTATTGGAATAATGAGCTTTGTATTTGTGTGCATGATATCCAAAATTTCCATTTTGATGCAAAATTTAACATACGCCTATAGCATGAGCATGTACACCTACAAAATTACCGTCACGGGAGGGAAAACATTTTTCCGCACTCATATCTTATTCGAACGCTTGAAAATTACAATTACATGCGTACATATAAAATCTTAGGGTACAACAATTACAAGATATGTGACTGGTCATTGCGACACATTAACATTAGAATTATAATAAAAATACATATATCATGGACGCGTGCACATAATTTGCGCAATGAAAACAATAACTATGTACTTGAAAATATATGTTTCCTAAACCTAATAATGTATTTGGTGATCCATGGGCATACAATTTACATAATAGCAAGCTCAAATCTTCCTAAACCTTCCTTAAGCTCTTAGTAGATCATGTTTTACAACAGTGAACTTAGCATTGCTATTGACATAAATAACTTTGTATTCACCGTGCACCAACTTCATTGAAACACATGTCAGGGTTCGGAGAATTAAGCAATGTATAATCGCTAAGAGCTTAAATTCGGTTGTAATACATGTGCAAGAGGCTTACCATACAAATGAAACTAAATACACTTAAATAATAAATTAAAAAATCAAATAGTATATGGAAGTATGATAAGTGTTAATGAGCGAGATAGAAAGAACCAGTGCATGACATGTAAATCTTTTGAAAGGTCTTAATTCAATACATGTGCAAGCAACATAAAATAACTATATTTACTTAGAACTTTAGAATAAGACGAATTGAACAAAATTCATTCAACAAATATACAAGAGTAATTGTATTTTTTTTAAAGTAAGACTAATTGTTTCTTGAGTTGAGGTGTTGCTCAACATATAGATCATGGTACTTCCATGAAATAGGCGCTCTGCAGGCTCAAGTTAGTCTTACATCTACAAGGCCAGGGCAAATAAACTATTAGTACCAAATGGACGTGATGGATATTATGTAGACTGCTAGAGTAAAAAATTGTTAAAGTTATGTATTGGAGCCTATGTAATGAATCTAGCCGCGCAAATGCGCGGGAAACTCCGCTAGTTGAGAATAATGTTAGAAGCTTCATGTCTTTGCAATTTGAGCATAACAATTTCTTTAGAAACGAGCTTAGAGAGCAGAAAAACTTTATGGGATACATGAATAAAGAGCTTGATGATATGTCTAAAGAATTTTATGGTATGAGATCTCACTTTGCGCATCTTGAGAATTTAGTACGTCAGATTTATGATAAACAAGCCACTTTAGTAAACAAAATGGCCGCCAAATCGGAGGTTGAAGATGAAGATCTTAAAGTGATTGATGTGACTCCTATTGAATCTTTGTTTTCCAATATTAATCTTGATAAAGATGGGACTGGAGATGAGTCAACTTTAGTTAGAAGGCGTACCAATGATTCGGAGTTTTTAGATCTTGATGCAAAAATTGATAAAAGTGGAGTTGGAGAGGTCAAAACTTTAAGTAGCAATGAACCCACTCTTTTTGATTTCAAGGAATTTAATTATGATAATTGCTCTTTAATAGATTGTATTTTCTTGTTGCAATCCATTTTGAATTCTCCTCATGCTAATAATTAAAACAAAGCTTTTACTAAACATATCGTTGATGCTATGATGAAATCTTTTTAGGAAAAGCTAGAATTGGAAGTTTCTATCCCTTGAAAACTTTATGATGAGTGGGAACCTACTATTAAGATTAAAATTAAAGATTATGAGTGCTATGCTTTGTGTGATTTGGGTGCTAGTGTTTCTACGATTCTGAAAACTTTATGTGATGTGTTAGGTTTCCGTGAATTTGATGATTGTTCCTTAAATTTGCATCTTGCGGATTCCACTATTAAGAAACCTATGGGAAGAATTAATGATGTTCTTATTGTTGCTAATAGGAACTATGTGCCTGTAGATTTCATTGTTCTTGATATAGATTGCAATCCTACATGTCCTATTATTCTTGGTATACCTTTCCTTAGAACGATTGGTGCAATTATTGATATGAAAGAAGGAAACATTAGATTTCAATTTCAGTTAAGGAAATGCATGGAACACTTCCCTAGAAAGAAAATTAAATTGCCTTATGAATCTATTATGAGAGCCACTTATGGATTGCATGCCAAAGATGACAATACTTAGATCTATTCGTGTTATTATGCCTAGCTAGGGGCGTTAAACAATAGCGCTTGTTGGGAGGCAACCAATTTTATTTTTGTTCTTGCTTTTTAGGTCTTGTTTTGCAATAAATATTTCATCTAGCCTCTGGTTAGATGTGGTTTTATGTTTTATTTAGTGTTTGTGCCAAGTAAGACCTTTGGGATGGCTTACGATGATAGTTGATTTGATCCTGCTGAAAAATAGAAACTTTTGCGCCCAGGAGATTAGTTTTATTTATTTACAGAAGTGCGATAAAATACTGATTTTTTGCAAATGATTAATAAACAAATTGTCTAGGACTTCCTAATCTCTCAGGATTTTCGGAGTTACAAAAGTATTCGAAATATCCAAATTGCTACAGACTGTTCTGTTTTCGCGTGTTGTTTGCTTATTTTGATGCATCTATGGCTAGTATCGGGGGGTATGTGATAACCCACAAGTATAGAGGATCACAACAATTTTCGAGGGTAGAGTATTCAACCCAAATTTATTGATTCGACACAAGGGAAGCTAAAGAATATTCTCAAGTATTAGCAGCTGACTCGTCAATTCAACCACACCTGGAAACTTAATATCTGCAGCAAAGTATTTAGTAGCAAAGTAATATGATAATAGTGGTAACGGTAGCAAAAGTAATAGTTTTGGTTTTATAGTGATTATAACAGTAGCAACATAAAAGTAAATAAGCGAAGAACTATATGTGAAAAGCTCGTAGGCAATGGACCAACGATGGATAATTATGTCGGATGCGATTCCTCATGCAATAGCTATAACATAGGGTGACACAGAAGTAGCTCCAGTTCATCAATGTAATGTAGGCATGTATTCCGAATATAGTCATACATGCTTATGGAAAATAACTTGCATGACATCTTTTGTCCTACCCTCCCGTGGCAGCGGGGTCCTATTGGAAACTAATTAAGGGATATTAAGGCCTCCTTTTAATAGAGTACCGGACCAAAGCATTAACATTTTGTGAATACATGAACTCCTCAAACTACGGTCATCATCGGTAAGTATCCCGATTATTGTCACTTCAGGGTTAACGGATCATAACACATAATAGGTGACTATAGACTTGTAAGATAGGATCAAGAACTCACATATATTCATGAAAACATAATAGGTTCAGATCTGAAATCATGGCACTCGGGCCCTAGTGACAGGCATTAAGCATAGCAAAGTCATAGCTCAGAACATAATGGATACTAGGGATCAAACCCTAACAAAACTAACTCGATTACATGATAAATCTCATCCAACCCATCACTGTCGACGCACCCAGACTCAGGCATAGCCTAGTGGTGGGAAGGGGTTGATGCCTTCCCACTCACCCAGGTTCAAGGCATGGTACTTGCAATTTGGGTTTGTTGCACCATTTATACTGTAGGGGGTTCCCTTACAGTCTTTCTATTAAAAAAACCATCACCGTCCAGCAAGCCTACGATGGAATTTCTCACGTACAGCGGTGAGCATCATGAAATTGGTGATGGAGGAAGGTTGATGATGACGATGGTGACGGATTCCCCTCTCCGGAGCCCTGAACGGACTCCAGATCAGCCCTCCCGAGAGAGATTAGGGCTTGGCGGCGGCTCCGTATCGTAAAACGCGATGAATCTCTCTCTTTAATTTTTTCTCCCCGAACGTGAATATATGGAGTTGGAGTTGAGGTCGATGGAGCACCAAGGGGCGCACAAGGCAGGGGGCGCTCCCAGGGGGTAGGCCCCCTGGCCTTCATTCTTTCACCAGTATTTTTTATATATTCCAAAAATATTCTCCATTGATTTTCAGGTCATTCCGAGAACTTCTATTTCTCCACAAAAATAACACCATGGCAATTCTGCTGAAAATAGCGTCAGTTCGGGTTAGTTCCATTCAAATCATGCAAGTTAGAGTCCAAAACAAGGGCAAAAGTGTTTGGAAAAGTAGATATGATGGAGACGTATCAACTCCTCCAAGCTTAAACCTTTGCTTGTCCTCAAGCAATTCAGTTGATAAACTGAAAGTGATAAAGAAAAACTTTTACAAACTCTGTTTGCTCTTGTTGTTGTAAATATGTAAAGCCAACATTCAAGTTTTCAGCAAAGATTATGAACTAACCATATTCACAATAACATTTAGCTCTCTTGTTTACTCATATCAATGACATAATCAACTAGCGAGCAATAATAATAAATCTCGGATGACAACACTTTCTCAAAACAATCATAATATGATATAACAAGATGGTATCTCGCTAACCCTTTCCTAGACCACAAAACATAAATGCAGAGCACCTCTGAAGATCAAGGGCTGACTGGAAATTGTAATTCATGGTAAAAGAGATCCAGTCACAGTCATACTCAATGTAAACTAATAGTAATGGATGCAAATGACAGAGGTGCTCTCCAACTGGTGCTTTTTAATAAGAGGATGATGACTCAACATAAAAGTAAATAGATAGGCCCTTCGCAGAGGGAAGTAGGGATTTGTAGAGGTGCCAGAGCTCGGTTTTGAAATAGAGATGAATCATATTTTGAGCGGTATACTTTCATTGTCAACATAACAACCGAGAGATCTCGATATCTTCCATGCTACACACATTATAGGCGGTTCCCAAGCAGAATGGTAAAATTTATACTCCCCCACCACCAACAAGCATCAATTCATGGCTTGCCCGAAACAAAGGGTGCCTCCAACTAACAACAATCCTGGGGGAGTTTTGTTTGCAATTATTTTGATTTGATTTGAGCATGGGACTGGGCATCCCGGTGACCAGCCATTTTCTTGTGAGTGAGGAGCGGAGTCCACTCCTCTTGAGAATAACCCGCCTAGCATGGAAGATACAGACATCCCTAGTTGATACATGAGCTATTCCAGTATACAAAACAGAACTTCATTTGATGGTTTAGAGTTTGGCCCATACAAATTTACTTGGAACAGTAGACAGATACCGCATATAGGAAGGTATGGTGGACTCATGTGGAATAACTTTTGGGGTTTATGGAGTTCGATGCACAAGCAGTATTCCCGCTTAGTACAAGTGAAGGCTAGAAAGAGACTGGGGAGCGACCAGGTAGAGAGCGACAATAGTCATGAACATGCATTAAAATTAATCAACACTGAGTGTAAGCATGAGTAGGATATAATTCACCATGAACATAGATATCGTGGAGGCTATGTTGATTTTGTTTCAAGTACATGCGTGAACATGTGCCAAGTCAAGCGACTCGAATCGTTCAAAGGAGGATACCACCCTATCATACCACATCACATCCATTTTAATAGCATGTTGGCATGCAAGGTAAACCATTATAAACTCCTAGCCAATTAAGCATTGCATGAGCAACTATAATCTCTAATTGTTATTGCAAACATGTTTCATTCATAATAGGCTGAATCAGGAATGATGAACTAATCATATTTACAAAAACAAGATAGGTCGAGTTCATACCAGCTTTTCTCATCTCAATCAGTTCATCATATATCGTCATTATTGCCTTTCACTTGCACAACCGAATAGTGTGGATAATAATAATAGTGCACGTGCATTGGACTAAGCTGGAATCTGCAAGCATTCAATTCAAGGGAGAAGACAAGGTAATATGGGATCTTTGTTAGATCAACAATAATGCATATGAGAGCCACTCAACATTTTCATCGTGGTCTTCTCCTCTCGACCCCCAAAGAAAATAAAGGAAATAAAACTATTTACACAGGAAAGCTCGCAACAAGCAAAAGAAGAACGAGAAATCTTTTTGGGTTTTCTTTTAATTATTACTACTACAAGCATGAAAGTAAACTAGCTAAAAGCTACAACTAATTTTTTTTGTTTTTCTTAAGGTTTTTTGAACACACAAGAAGAAAGCTTAAAACAAAAAATAAACTAGCATGGATGATACAATGAAAAAGTATGAGCACCGACAACTGGCATGAGTGTGTGAACATGAATGTAATGTCGGTGAGAGATACGTACTCCCCCAAGCTTAGGCTTTTGGCCTAAGTTGGTATATGGCCATGGATCAATGATGCCCTCTCCGGTGTACTGAGGAGGGTCCTCGGGTTGCCACTGGTTGGCGATCTCCTCCGGATCCCATTGATAAATAGACTGACGGTGGGGATCAGATAGTGGCTCCGGCTCTGGAGCTAATGTCAAGCTCCGGTATCCCTGAACGGCTTCCGACAAAACAAGGTACGTGCCTGAAAATATGTTGAACAAGGAGGGAGCAGGCAAGGTAATAGTCTCAAAGTAATTATTATCAAATATTAGTCTATAGTTAAGTAGCTTCTTCTTATTCTTAAGAATAAAATCATGTGCTACCATACTCTTATAATCTAGAAAAATATGAGGCAACAACTTTTCCTCTTTCTCATAATGCCTAATAGGTATGTTAAAGTGTGCAGCAAGGCGCGAGGCGAAGATGCCTTCTAAGACGGGACCCTTTGTACAGTTCATATTTAACCGTTTAGCAACAATGGTGCCTAAACTAAAAGTGGTATCACGAAACAAAGCATGGCGCAAAATAACAATATAAGGGGCACTAAGATTTCCACAGTTCCCGCGACCAATTAAGCATCTACTAGCAAATATTGCAAAGTAACGTAGAACATGAAAATGTATGCTAGTGATTCTTGCATCGGAAATTTTCCTCGTTTCCCCTACAACAATCATATCAATGAATCCCTCCACATCATTACGATGTGGTTCCTCTATGCTGCCCTCAAAGGGTATCCTACAAACCAGGCAAAAACCATAAAGTGACATCTCCTTATGCTCATCATATAAATAGAATTCCACCGAAGGTGGCGATCTCCTAGCATGGAAATGAAAATTTTGCACAAAAATATTGGTGAGTAAGAGATACTGTTCACGCTGGTTGTGGAGGAAGTCGGCGAGGCCTGCATTCTCAGCCAAATAATAAAAATCTTCATAAATCCCGGCTTCTCTCAAGAACTCATCACAAGGCTATTCAGACAGCCGAACCTCCGCAGTACGAGGGAGATTATACTTGGGCTTCTTATTCTCTTCACTTTGCTTATCCTTTGAGCTTCGGCTTGATGAGCCCCTCAAAAATCTCTTCATCTTTTTCAGAAAATTTCTGAATTTTTTAGTAACTTAAAATAAAAGTGAACCAAACTCAACAAAATTGATAACAGCTACTCCTACAAGTGCCTAGAGGCTATATCATGCATTAAAACTACTTTTGACCACATAAATTTGACATGCAAGCTCAAGAACAGGGTCACCTAAGCAGCAAAAAATTGCAATAAATAAAGCACTAGAACAAAAACTAATTGGACCATTGGAGGAGTCACATACCGAAGAACAATCCCCAAAGCAGTTTTGTGAATGGAGATTTGAGCAAGGAGATGAAAAATGGCAGCAAGATGAACTAGAACACGGGTTTGAGTTGGTGGATGATTTTTTCTAGAGGAAGACGAAGTGTGTGGGTGGAAGAATAAGTGGAGGGGGCCCACGTGGGGTCCACGAGGCAGGGGCGCGCCCTCCACCCTCGTGGGCACATGGTGGCCCCCCTAGTGTGTTCTCAGTGCCAATAATTCTTAAATATTCTGGAAAAAATATATTAAATTTTCAGGGCATTTGGAGAACTTTTATTTTCGGGGTATTTTTTATTGCAAGGATAATTCAGAAAACAGATAGAAAATACTATTTTTTGCTTTATTTAAACTGAACAACGGAAAGTAAAAAGAGGGTACAGAAAGTTATGATTTCTAACTTCATCCATCTCATGCTCATCAAAAGGAATCCACTAATAAGGTTGATCGAGTCTTGTTAACAAACTCTTTCCAAATTGCAAGCAACCGGAGAATTTTCGAATAACACTAGGTTACCTCAACGGGGATACGCACATCCCCAACAATAAGAATATCATATTTCTTCTTGACAGTAGGAAGAGGAAATTCAAAACCTCCAATAGTTATTGTTGGAATTTTTCCAATAGAATTGATACTGTCGACTTGAGGTTGTTTCCTCAGAAAGTGTACCGTATGCTCATTACCATTAATATGAAACGTGACATTGCCTTTGTTGCAATCAATAACAGCCCCTGTAGTATTCAAGAAGGGTATTCCAAGAATAATGGACATACTATCGTCCTCGGGAATATCAAGAATAACAAAGTCCGTTAGAATAGTAACGTTTGCAACCACAACAGGCACATCCTCACAAATACCGACAGGTATAGCAGGTGATTTATTAGCCATTTGCAAAGATATTTCAGTAGGTGTCAACTTATTCAAATCAAGTCTACGATATAAAGAGAGAGGCATAACACTAACACCGGCTCCAAGATCACATAAAGCAGTTTTAACATAGTTTCTTTTAATGGAGCATGGTATAGTTGGTACTCCTGGATCTCCAAGTTTCTTTGGTATTCCACCCTTAAAAGTATAATTAGCAAGCATGGTGGAAATTTCAGCTTCCGGTATCTTTCTTTTATTAGTAACAATATCCTTCATGTACTTAGCATAATGGTTCATTTTAAGCATATCAGTCAAACGCATACGCAAAAAGATAGGTCTAATCATTTCAGCAAAGCGCTCAAAATCCTCATCATCCTTTTTCTTGGATGGTTTAGGAGGAAAAGGCATGGGTTTCTGAACCCATGGTTCTCTTTCTTTACCATGCTTCCTAGCAACAAAGTCTCTCTTATCATAACGTTGATTCTTTGATTGTGGGTTATCAAGATCAACAGCAGGTTCAATCTCTACATCGTTATCATTGCTAGGTTGAGCATCCACATGAACATCATCATTAACATTATCACTAGGTTCATGTTCATTACCAGATTGTGTTTCAGCATCATAAATAGAAATATCATTGGAATTCTCAGGTGTGTCAACAATAGGTTCACTAGAAGCATGCCAAGTCCTATCGTTTTTCTTTTTCTTCCTTTTAGAAGGACTAGGTGCATCAACATTAGTTCTCAGAGAATCTTGCTCAATTCTCTTAGGGTGGCCCTCAGGATACAAAGGTTCCTGAGTCATTTTACCCCCTCTAGTCATAACTCTAACAACGTTATCATTTTCTTATTATTTAATTCATTGAGCAAATCATTCTGAGCTTTAAGTACTTGTTCTACTTGAGTGGTAACCATAGAAGCATGTTTACTAATAAGTTTAAGTTCACCTCTAACTCTAGACATATAATCACTCAAGTGTTCAAGCATATCAACATTGCATTTCAATTGTCTACCAACATAAGCATTGAAGTTTTCTTGTTTAATAATAAAATTATCAAACTCATCTAAGCATTGGCTAGCAGACTTATTATGAGGAATATCACCTTCATCAAATCTATAATGAGAATCTACCTTTACTACCTGTGTCGGGTTATCAAGACCATGTATTTCTTCAACATGTGGTAAATTCTTAACATCTTCAGCTTTAATACCTTTTTCTTTCATAGATTTCTTTGCCTCTTGCATATCTTCAGGACTGAGAAATAGAATACCCCTTTTCTTCGGAGTTGGATTAGGAGGTGGTTCAGGAAGTGTCTAATCATTTTCATTACTCAACATATTATTCAATAGCAATTCAGCTTGATCAACAGTTCTTTCCTTGAAAACACAACCAACACAACTATCCAGGTGGTCTCTGGAAGCATTGGTTAGTCCATTATAAAAGATATCAAGTATTTTCATTTTTCTTGATAGGACGATCAGGCAAAGCATTAAGTAATTGGAGAAGCCTCCCCCAAGCTTGTGGGAGACTCTCTTCTTCAATTTGCACAAAATTATATATTTTTGTTAAGGCAGCTTGTTTCTTATGAGCAGGGAAATATTTACCATAGAATTAATAAATCATATCCTGGGGACAACGCACACAACCAGGATCAAGAGAATTAAACCATGTTTTAGCATCATCCTTTAATGAGAACGGAAACTATTTAAGGATAAAGTTATAGCGAGGTTTCTCATCCTGAGTAAACATGGTGGATATATCATTTAATTTAGTAAGATGCTCCATAACAGTTTCAAATTCGTAGCCATAGAAAGGATCAGATTCAACCAAAGTAATTAACTCAGGATCAATAGAGAAATCATAATCCTTATCGGAAATAAAGATAGGTGAAGTAGCAAAGTAGGGTCATATTTCATTCTAGCATTCAAACACTTTTCTTTAAGCTTAGCTAATAATTTCTTAAGATCAGATCTATAATTGCAAGCTAAGAAGTCTCTAGCAGTTTCTTCATCCATAACATAACCCTCAGGCACAACAGGCAATTCATATCTAGGGGGAGAATCTTCATCATCACTTTCATCAATATTATCAGTTTCAATAATTTCATTCTCTCTAACCCTAGCAAGTTGTTCATCAAGAAATTCACCTAGTGGCACAGTATTATCAAGCATAGAAGTAGTTTCATCATAAGTATCATGCAAAGCAGAAGTGGCATCATCAATAACATGCGACATATCAGAATGAATAGTAGGAGTAGGTGTCGAAAGTTTACTCAAAACAGTAGGTGAATCAAGTGCAGAGCTAGATGGCAGTTCCTTACCTCCCCTCGTAGTTGAGGGAAAAATCTTGGTTTCAAGTTCTTCATAGTGATCAGCAGGTATAAATACCAAGTGACTCAAAGAATAGAGCTATGCTGCCCAGCAACGGCGCCAGAAAATAGTCTTAATAACCCACAAGTATAAGGGATCGCAACAATTTTCGAGGATAGAGTATTCAACCCAAATTTATTGATTCGACACAAGGGGGGCCAAAGAATATTCTCAAGTATTAGCAGCTGAGTTGTCAATTCAACCACACCCGGAAACTTAATATCTGCAGCAAAGTATTTAGTAGCAAAGTAATATGATAATAGCGGTAATGGTAGCAAAAGTATTAGTTTTGGTTTTATAGTGATTATAACAGTAGCAACAGAAAAGTAAATAAGAGAAGAACAATATATGAAAGGCTCGTAGGCAATGGACCAGTGATTGATAATTATGTCGGATGTGATTCCTCATGCAATAGTTATAACATTGGGTTACACAGAACTAGCTCCAGTCCATCAATGTAATGTAGGCATGTATTCCGAATATAGTCATACGTGCTTATGGAAAAGAACTTGCATGACATCTTTTGTCCTACCCTCCCGTGGCAGGGGGTCCTATTGGAAACTAAGGGATATTAAGGCCTCCTTTTAATAGAGTACCGGACCAAAGCATTAACACTTAGTGAATACATGAACTCCTCAAACTACGGTCATCACCGGTAAGTATCCTGATTATTGTCACTTCAGGGTTAACAGATCATAACACATAATAGGTAACTATAGACTTGCAAGATAGGATCAAGAACTCACATATATTCATGAAAACATAAAAGGTTCAGATCTGAAATCATGGCACTCAGGCCCTAGTGACAAGCATTAAGCGTAGCAAAGTCATAGCAACATCAATCTCTGAACATAATGGATACTAGGGATCAAACCCTAACAAAACTAACTCGATTATATGATAAATCTCATCCAACCCATCACCGTCCAGCAAGCCTATGATGGAATTACTTACGCACGGCGGTGAGCATCATGAAATTGGTGATGGAGGAAGGTTGATGATGACGATGGCAATGGATTCCCCTCTCCGTAGCCCCAAACGGACTCCAGATGAGCCCTCCCGAGAGAGATTAGGGCTTGGCGGCGGCTCCGTATTACAAAACGCGATGAATCCTTCTCTCTGATTTTTCTCCCCAAACGTGAATATGGGGAGTTGGAGTTGAGGTCGGTGGAGCACTAGGGGACCCACGAGGTAGGGGGGGCACGCCAGGGGGGTGGGCGCCCCCCACCCTCATGGACAAGGTGTGGGCCCCTGGCCTTGATTCTTTCGCCAATATTTTTTATGTATTCCAAAAATATTCTCTATTGATTTTCAGGTCATTCCGAGAACTTTTATTTCTGCACAAAAACAACACCATGGCAATTCTGCTGAAAACAGTGTCAGTCCAGGTCAGTTCCATTCAAATCATGCAAGTTAGAGTCCAAAATAAGGGCAAAAGTGTTTGGAAAAGTAGATACGATGGAGACATATCAGTATGAACCATGGAAAAGTTGGAATACAGTAGATATTACATCAATATAAATAAAGAATGAGTTCATAAAAAAACCAAGAGTAGTGATTTATTTTCTTATATTAACGAAGCTTACAAGATTTTCTGTTGGAGTTTTGTGTCGTGAAGTTTTCAAGTTTTGGGTAAGGATTTGATGGACTATGGAATAAGGAGTGGCTAGAGCCTAAGCTTGGGGATGCCTAAGGCACCCCGAGGTAGTATTCAAGGATGTCAAAAAGCCTAAGCTCGGGGATGCCCCGGGAAGGCATCCCCTCTTTCGTCTTCGTCTATCGGTAACTTTACTTGAGGCTATATTTTTATTCACCA
Organism: Triticum aestivum; assembly: GCF_018294505.1. Lineage (NCBI taxonomy): Eukaryota > Viridiplantae > Streptophyta > Magnoliopsida > Poales > Poaceae > Triticum > Triticum aestivum. The sequence continues at coordinate 568,743,738 of NC_057812.1, forward strand.
CATGATATGCACTACAAAAAAAGACACACCCGTGACATTTTGGGCTGAACGAATTTTTTTTCTGTCATACTTATGACACTTCTAACGATAATTGTGACACAACCCGGTATCATCATAGATGTGGTGGGCTCCTACTTCTATGACAAAAAATCATGACAGAAAATGGGCTTTTTGTCCTGGGCGAGCCGGAGACGCAGCTGCATGACATTCTTTGGGCCTTCCATGACGGATAAAACCATGGTATAAGCGAGGGCGAGGAAAATATCGGGGTGTTCCCGGTTACGGTGGGTGGTCGGGGCCGAGCGATGCACGGAGGTTTGCATGTTTCTCTTGTACACGCAAGCGCATGGGTGCGAAGCGTTGGGCTCTATCTGAACCTGAGCGAGGCGTTCGCCTATTGAACCCGAGCGATTGCACTGCAGGCTACGCGTTACTGAACCCGAGCGATCGATTGATGGTTGTTAACTAAACCCGATCGAGCGATTCCTTCGCTACTACTGCTAACTGAAGCCGATCGATGCCGCCTCTAGATGAACAGTGAGCGTTGCTGGGGGGTGGATGAACAGTTCCCGGTGGGGGTGGATGAACAGGACCCCGTGGCGTTGCCTCTGGATGAACAGGACCCCGATCGATCGAGCCAGTTGGGGCTGGATGAATAGGACCCCGTGGAGGGCTGGATGAACAGTAGACGGTGGAGGGCTGGATGAACAGTAGCCCATGGAGAGGGCCGGTTGAACCATAGCCGGTGGAGTAGCACGCGGTGGAGGCTAGATGAACAGGAGCCTATGGATGAACAGTCGCAGGTGGATGCTAGAGGAGGTCGACGGTGGATGAACAGTAGCCCGTGGAGGCTGGAGGGGGTCGACGGTGGAGATGAACAATATCTCGTGGAGTCCCGTTTTGCGGTACGCCACACCCCTCCCGATGAACAGGGCCCCCATTTCGACCGTAGCGCTCCAACACAAGTCTGTTTCCTCTGTTTTACGGTACGCCACACCCCTCCCGATCAACAGGACCCCGTTTCGACCATAGGAGGTCCGTTTCCTCCATTTTGCGGTACGCCAGACCCCTCCCGATGAACAGGATCCCATTTTGAACGTGGCCGGTTGAACACAAGGCCGTTTCCTCCGTTGTGTGGTACGCCAGGTCTCGTTTCCATTGGCTATTTCGTCCAAGCCGGTTGTCTCCCACGCGTTCCGTTGCCTCCTGATGAACACGACGCATTCCGTTGACTCCCCATGAACACGACGACAATGCAATTTCTCTGTTCCGACCCAGCCATGTATGCGCGAGTAGGCGTTCGAGACCCCACGCGTATGTACGTACGTGGCCGTATTTTATTTCTTGCACCCTAGCCACTGTACATACGTGTACATGTTACGTGCGCGTCTCTACTACGACACGTGCACGTCTACATGGACCAGTATGTACGTACACATTCGCGACCAGAATGACAACGCTATGTACGCTTCGACCAGGTGGGTCCGGACTGTGAGGCACTTCCTTGCGTGCGAAGATGTAGCTGGTGGGTCCCAGCAGTCAGGGGGGCGAATCGTTTTTTTTTTGCCCGGACGCACTTCCTTGCGTGCGAAGATTTAAAGTACTTTGAAGATATATTTAAATTAGGTTAATGCCCAGTGAAATAGATTTTGAAAATGTGAAAAAATTCAGAAATTATAAAGTAATTGCCAATTTGTCATCTGTTTTTATATTTACAACCCATTTCATATTACTTTCAAGATTTGAAGGCGTCTTGAAAGAGTTGCAGCCCATCAGGGTGTAGAAAAATAAGTAGGCCTGGATTGGGTATTCTTCAGAAAAAATAAACTAGGCTCATTTTCACAAAGAAAAAAATAGCTGGGATGGTCATATGGTGAACATAAAATATAAGCATCGGTTAGACCGGCCACAGCCCAGTTCAAACCCTGCTCCGTCTCAGCAATAACAAAAAAAATACTGCTCGAGCAGCTACGTCCCAGGTGCCAGCCGATCTTGTGTTGTTCTCTTGTCTAGTGACTATATACGCTCACAATGTCGTGGGTCCCAGATGTCAGGAAAACACTAGGAGGAAGCATTTTATTTTTCCATACACTGGCATGGTGGGCCCCTACTGTCATCCTCTCCACGTAATTTTGCCGATTCCTGTTGTTTGTTGACCATGTTGACAACATAAGAGGGCGGCACCGCGCCGAGCGCACCAAAGCGTCCGGAGGACGACGGCGAGGCCTCGGACGTCAGCGTTAACAATTTAGGAGACGATGGGGCGGCGATGCGTGCGCTGAGGCGCAACCAGCCATGGGAGGCGAAAGCAGGCGGCCCCACCGGTGCTGGTTTGGTTTTGGCGGCTGGAGGAAGACAGGACTGAAGAAGCACGACAGATTGTAAAAGCAGCAGGAGTACTTAACAACCTTAACTGAAACCAGCATGGGCAGTTAACAACCATAGCTGAAAGCAGTATGAGTAATTATACAGGTTCAACCGTACAAAGCACGCCTCAAATAGTGCTACTTTGCCTACAGTTAACCAAGGGTGAGGCCGCCAGGCCCCAGGACAAGGCCCAGTCGCCACCCTGCGCATCCATAACCTTCTGAAAGCGGCTTCATCTCGCTTTAGAGCCATGGAAAAGCAGGAACATAATATTATGTCCTATTCTTCAAGATGGACGAGCCTTCATTATTTGAGACCACCCATGAATAAGTATATTTTCACCTCCAAGGGGAATGGAGTAGGTTGACATAAACATCATGTTGTGACCAAGCGCAAGTCTGACCCGACCATGGTCAGCATCTGTATAGGAACAATAGAACTGGGCAGTTTCTGTTTCAAGAAGATCACAACTGTAAAACTATGTATAAGCAATAGTTTATGAACAAAATATATAACAAAAAAAAGCTCGTACCATAAGTTTCTCGACACAGTTGGACCTGTTCAATGAGTGCAGCAGTGGCACACATATCCCACGTGGCCTTCCACCATTGAAATGCCCCACAAGGACCTCAAGACGATCAATAAAGTGTAGGAACTTGTGGATGTCGTCCTAGTCAACTTCAGTGCCATCAGTAACAGCCGAGTTGTTACAGAATAACAAACGAGCAGCCTGCTTAACTCTGAAAAAACCTACACGTGCCACCAATTCTAAGAAAATATTAGGTAGAAGTAGCATCTTCGTGAGAGATTCATTGCTACTTCTAAAGTTAAATTGTGATTAGTTAGACAGAATAGGTGGATTAAGAAGTAATCGAGGCAACAAGCAAGAACCAGATACAAAACTAACATGGATGAACAATTGCAACGACGTTGGGGTGGAAGATCGCAGTGAAGATGAGACCAGGTTCTGCTATTTCCATCAACATTCATGCGCCAACTTTCAGTCCGTAACACATGAGAAAATTTATCCAAGTTCGGCCATAAAAAAGCAGTGATCTTCTTGGTTCATGAACCCAACTCGGAACTTATATCCATGGCTTGCCTTCACTGTGACCATTAAACTGGTGTATTCTCTTATGGCAAGGCCGAGCATCTTGAGTACATGTGTTCTTGCAGAGCAAATAATGCACTTGAGGAAAAATAATATGAGAACACAATGTATTCCCTATCCAAATGTAGAAATAACTTCCTCCTTCATGTCAGTGTTGACCATCGTACTGGTAGTACCTTTTATCCAAATATAGCAATCCAAATTTCCAAATTAGTTGACTGCATGTTCAAAAAAACCCCACCCTCCCGGATAGAAAAGAGGATTCTAGGAACATACTGTGCGCGTTTTAAAATCCTGTGTTAGGATGAGAAGGAACAAGTGTGGCATCTCGCCGAGGGCGCAGAAACCTGTAGGGTCCTGCACTTTGGGCACTACAAATAAAACACACTAGATTCAGTAGGAAGAAAAATGCATCAACGGCGGCGGCTGCCATCCTAGGATTACCAGCGACCAAGGGACTTGGATTTATCGGGGATGGATGAAGAATTCATACCTGTTTCTCTAGGAGAAAACCCTATGCAATCGCCGAGAGGGGGTTTTCTCTGAACAAGCAGACGAGGGAGAAGGGGATTCAGGCCCAGTGAAATATTGCCGCTTCGTCCGTCCAGCTTACTGCTAAAGCTGGAAAGGGGGGTTGTGATTTGACGGCTCATTGGGCATTACTGTGGCGCTATGACCGGGGTGTGTCTACCGTGTAGTTGTGCACTCTAATTTGTGCATATGGCACATGGACCCCATTGCCGGATGCCCCACATATCAGCGAACGGAAGTAGAAAGACAGGAGTAACTAGTTACACATAAATATATTTTTGACAGAGAGATACTCCCTCTGTAAAGAAATATACAAATCTTTATATCACAACTTTATACATAAGAAAAATCAAGGGGAATATATATAACATATATAATTATAAAAAACAGAGTTGTTTTTAACATAGTATATATGAGTTGGTGATGATGGTGTGCCTGCCATCTTGCAATACAGGTCGTCCGATTTATATCTGACAGATAGGAAGGGAACTATGGCAATTTTGCAAAAAGGTACCCACACACCTCTCCACATTTGCAAATAAGGCCTTCCCTCATTCATCATTTTCTCTCACAAAATAAAATACTCATAGAAATGCATCTTGATGTTACGTGCAACGCACGGGCATTATGGGGGTTCAGCTGAGAATATAATACTCAAACAGGCTCACGGTTCTGGACTTTGGGCTGCAGGCCCACCCTGCATGTTTGGGGGCCCATGTGTTCTACCTCGGCGCTTTTCATATTGCAAGCGATCGGTACGGTGCTGGTTTTAGATGCTGTTGCAAGGCGAATACACAAAATTGAATAAAGCATGGCAACTATTGGAATGAAATCGAACGACAGTTCCTAACCAACAATGAGAGTTGAAGTTCTATCAACGATATACCATGTGATAAATAATACTGTCGTATTACTTGTACACACTGGACACCTGTTTCACCATGCTAGATTATTACATCAAAATCTCCCAGAGGATAGATCAGTTCGGCAGCTGCATGCTGCTACTGAAGAATTTCAAAGTTTATTTGGACTAGCTCTCCTTGCCGAGAAAGTTTGATTTTGAGATCATCCCCTACTTCAAGATATGATTTAGATTTGAACTTTGACAATCCTTTAGCATCAATCCTCATGCGACCATCCTTTGTACTTACGGTATATTGAGCAGGTTCATTCACACCAAGACTGCGCATGGTAAGAGAAACTTGGCCGCTGTTGCCCCGATTGTTGAATGACTCCCTCGTTGCTCTAGGGATTCTCTGTTTGCAAACAAGAAGACATACCCAAACAGTTAGATCAACACAGTGAATCATGCGAAACAACATGGAAAGAAAAAAGAACGAAGCACATGGGCGGCCAATGCTTACCAAGAAGGTGGACATGTCAGTTTTTGTAAGGGTATATGAAATGCGAACTGCAGCCCAGTCTGTTGCCGGTGCAACTGCTCGTTCGATTGCCGCTGAACGGGCTGGAGCAGATGCAAGTCCAAGTGTTGGTGCAGGTGCCGAAGCCGCCGCTGCTGCCGGAGATGGTGCTCCTTGTAGAGCTGGTGCCGGTGTCGGAGCAGGTGCCGGTGTCGATGCCTGATAACCCACAAGTATAGGGGATCGCAACAGTTTTCAATAAGTAAGAGTGTCGAACCCAACGAGGAGCTAAAGGCAGAACAAAAATTCCCTCAAGTTCTACCGACCACCGATACAACTCTACGCACGCTTGATGTTCGCTTTACCTAGAACAAGTATGAAACTAGAAGTACTTTGTAGGTGTTGTTGGATAGGTTTGCAAGATAATAAAGAGCATGTAAATAAAAAGTAGGGGCGGTTTAGGTAAAGACACAACTAAGTTAGTTTTAGTAAAGAGATTTTTGTTATGAGAAAGTTATTTGTCCCTAGGCAATCGATAACTAGACCGGTAATCATTATTGCAATTTTATATGAGGGAGAGGCATAAGCTAACATACTTTCTCTACTTGGATCATATGCACCTATGATTGGAACTCTACAAAGCATCCGCAACTACTAAATATCATTAAGGTAAAACCCAACCATAGCATTACAACATCAAGTCCCCTTTATCCCATACACAACAACCCCCTTACTCGGGTTTGTGTTTCAGTCACTCACGCAACCCACTATAAGCGAATCATGAACGTATTGCAACACCCTACAGCGGGGATCCCTCACGCTTGCGTGACACGGAGAGCACCATAGGACAGCACCAATAATAAAACATGCAACTCAAACCAATCACGATCATCAAATAGCCCATAGGACAAAACAGATCTACTCAAACATCACAGGATAGCCATACATCATTGGGAAATAATATATAGCATTAAGCACCATGTTTAAGTAGATATTACAGCGGGTAAGAGAGAGGTTACACCGCTGCATAGAGGGGGTAAGAGTTGGTGATGATGGCGGTGAAGTTGTTGGTGAAGATTGCGGTGATGATGATGGCCCCCGGTGGCACTCCGGTGCCACCGGAAGCGAGGGGGAGAGAGCCCCCCTCCTCCTTCTTCTTCCTTGACCTCCTCCCTAGATGGGAGAAGGGTTTCCCCTCTGGTCCATGGCCTCCATGGCATGGGAGGGGCGAGAGCCCCTCCGAGATTGGATATGTCTCTCAGTCTCTCTATGTTTATGCGTTCTCAGATTCTGCCCTTTCACTGTTTCTTATATTCCTGGAGATCCGTAACTTCGATTGGGCTGAAATTTTAACATGATATCTATTAGGATATTAGCTTTCTTGCGGCAAAAGAAGGGAATCAACCGCCTTATGGGGTGACCACGAGGGTCATGGGCGCGCCCCCTGCCTCGTGGCCCCCTCGAGCATCGTCTAACATGGATTTTTCTTCCCAAAAATCATATATATTCCAAAAAAATCTTCGTCGGTTTTTATCCCGTTTGGACTACGGTTGGTATGGATATTCTGTGAAACAAAAAACATGCAACAAACAGGAATTGGCACTAGGCACTGGATCAATATGTTAGTCCCAAAAATAGTATAAAAAGTTGCCAAAAGATATGAAGGTTGTAGAATATTGGCATGGAACAATAAAAAATTATAGATACGACAGAGATTTATCAGCATCCCCAAGCTTAATTCCTCCTCGTCCTCGAGTAGGTAAATGATAAAAAGATAATTTTTGATGTGGAATGCTACCTAGCATAATCTTGATCATGTAATCTAATCATGGCATGAATATTAAGACACGAGTGATTCAAAGAAATAGTCTATCATTTGACATAAAAATAATAATACTTCAAGCCCATTAATAAAGCAATCATGTCTTTTCAAAATAACATGGCCAAAGAAAGTTATCCCTACAAAATCATATAGTCTAGCTATGCTCCATCTTCACCACACAAAATATTCACATCATGCACAACCCCGATGACAAGCCAAGCAATTGTTTCATACTTTTGACATTCTCAAACCTTTTCAAATTTCACGCAATACATGAGCGTGAGCCATGGACATAGCACTATATGTGGAATAGAATATTATGGTGGAGAAGACAAAAAGGAGAAGATAGTCTCACATCAACTAGGCGTATCAACGGGCTATGGAGATGCCCATCAATAAATATCAATGTGAGTGAGTAGGGATTGCCATGCAGTGGATGCAATAGAGCTATAAGTGGATGAACGCTCAATCTAGAAACTAAGTGGGTGTGCATCCAACTTGCTTGCTCATGAAGACCTCGGGCATTTGAGGAAGCCCATCATCGGAATATACAAGACAAGTTCTATAATGAAAATTCCCACTAGTATATGAAAGTGATAACTCAAGAGACTCTCTATATGAAGAACATGGTGCTACTCTAAAGCACAAGTGTGGTAAAAGGATAGTAACATTGCCCCTTCTCTCTTTTTCTCTCATTTTTTTATTTTCTATTTTTTGGGGGCCTTCTCTTCTTTTTTTTGGCCTTTCTATTTTTTAATTTATTTTATTTTTTTCGTCCGGAGTCTCATCCCGACTTGTGGGGGAATCAATATCCATCATCCTTTCCTCACTGGGGCAATGCTCTAATAATGATGATCATCACACTTTTATTTACTTACAACTCAATATTACAACTCGATACTAGAACAAAGATATGACTCTATATGAATGCCTCCGGCGGTGTACCGGGATGTGCAATGATCTAGCGTAGCAATGACATCACAAAACGGACACGCCATGAAAACATCATGCCAGCTATCTTACGATCATGCAAAGCAATATGACAATGAATGCTCAAGTCATGTATATGCTGATGATGGAAGTTGCATGGCAATATATCCCGGAATGGCTATGGAAATGCCATGATAGGTAGGTATGGTGGCTGTTTTGAGGAAGGTATATGGTGGGTTTATGGTACCGGCGAAAGTTGCGCGATACTAGAGAGGCTAGCAGTGGTGGAATGGTGAGAGTGCGTATAATCCATGGACTCAACATTAGTCATAAAGAACTCACATACTTATTGCAAAAATCTATTAGTCATCGAAACAGAGTACTACACGCATGCTCCTAGGGGGAAAAGACCATCGCTCGTCCCTGACCGCCACTCATAAGGAAGACAATCAATAAATACCTCATGCTCCGACTTCGTTACATAATGGTTCACCATACGTGCATGCTACGGGAATCACAAACCTCAACACAAGTATTTCTACTAATCCACAACTAACCACTAGCATGACTCTAATATCACCATCTTTATATCGCAAAACTATTTCAAGGAATCAAACATATCATATTCAGTGATCTACAATTTTTATGTAGGATTTTATGACTAACCATGTGAATGACCAGTTCATGTCATCTCTCTAAATAGATATAAGTGAAGCAAGAGAATTTAATTCTTTCTAAAAAAGATATGCCCATGCTCTAACAAATATAAGTGAAGCAAAAGAGCATTCTACAAATGGCGGTTTTCTATGTAAAGAGAAACAGGCAATCCAAACTTCAAATGATATAAGCGAAGCACATGAAGCATTCTATAAAGACATACTCAAAAGATATAAGTGAAGTGCATAGGGCATTCTATAAATCAACCAAGGACTATCTCATACAAGCATGGTGCATAAAAGAAAGATGAAAACTAAATTCAAAAGACGCTCCAAGATTGCACATATCGCATGAACGCAACGAATCCGAAAACATACCGATACTTGTTGAAGAAAGAGGGGATGCCTTCCGGGGCATCCCCAAGCTTAGACGCTTGAGTCTCCTTGAATATTTACTTGGGGTGCCTTGGGCATCCCCAAGATTGAGATCTTGCCTCTCTTCCTTCTTCTCACATTGAGAACTTCTCGATCATCGAACACTTCATCCACACAAAACTTCAACAGAAAACTCGGTAAGATCCGTTAGTATAATAAAGCAAATCACTACACTAAGTACTGTTTAAAACCAATTCATATTTTGTTTTTGTATTTTGTCTACTGTAGTATAACTTTTTCATGGCTTAATGCACTGATACAAATCGATAGTTTCATCAAAACAAGTAAACTATGCATCAAAAACAGAATCTGTCTAAAACAGAACAGTCTGTAATAATCTGAACATTCACCATACTTATGATACTTGAAAAATTCTGCGAAAATTTGGAAAAATAAAAAATTTGTATAGAAAGATAGTGCAAAAAGAATCATAACCATTTGACGTTCCATCTAAAAATTTAAAATCGCGCACTACAGCCAAAGTTTCTGTCCTGCACTGTACAGACCATCAAGCAAATGTAAATATCCTAAAGGCAAACCTTGGCACATCATTTTTATAATACAATGGAATTATACAAGGGGATAATTATTTTTGTTGGAAAGTTTCTGTAATCAAGATTCACAAAGTTGCCGTGAGCATGAACAAAGTTCAAGGAGCTCTCCCACTTCAACAATGCTTGTCTTTCTCACTTTCACTTTCCTTTTTGAAAAAGTTTTTGGTTCCCCTCTTTATTTTATTTTGTTTTTAAACTATATAAAAGCACTCAACATAAATAAATGACTCTCTAAAACTTCTGGGTTGTCTCCCTGGCAGCGCTTTCTTTAAAGCCATTAAGCTAGGCATATAGTGCTCAAGTAATGAATCCACCCGGATCCCAAGGTATATCAAAGCCAATTTTAATTAACAACGAATTGTAATTTAGTTGTGAGCACAAAGAAACATCTATCATGTAATGAAGAAGTCTAACTCTCTTCCTATGCATCGGCATGTCATAAAAGAACAATTCATGCACACAAAGTAAAGGCCAATGCATAGTATAAACTGTTTCTTGCAATTTTATCGTATTGGAAACATAGAGAGGTGGAGATATAGTTCCTCTGTCATAATAATTGCAAGTAGGAGCAGCAAGCACATGCATATTATACTCATCAAAATCATCATGTGTAGTAGTAAAAGGCAACCCATCAATATAATCCTTAATAAGGGCAAACCTCTCCGATATAGTGTAGTTGGGACAATTCAAAAAGATAATAGGACTATCATGAGTGGGTGCAATAGCAACAATTTCATGTTTAACATAAGGAACTATATCAAGTTCATCTCCATAAGCATAATTCATATTGGCATCTTGGCCACAAGCATAGCAAGCATCATCAAAAATGGATATTTCAAAAGAATCAATGGAATCATAGCAATTATCATAGCATTCATCCTTCGGTAAGCATGAAGGGAAATTAAACAATGTATGAGTTGAAGAGTTACTCTCATTAGAAGGTGGGCACGGGTGATCAATCCGCTCTTCCTCCTGTTGTTCTTCGCTCTCTTCCTCATCTTTTTCATCCAATGAGCTCACAGTTTCATCAACTTCTTCTTCCATAGATTCCTGCAAAATATTATTCTCTTCTTGGACAGCGGAGACTTTCTCAATAAGCGCATTAATATAGGAATTATATTCATAATTATCATAGCAATATTTTAGGATAGCTAAATTTTCAGGCCTATAAACATCATCATCAAAAGCTTCATACTTTTCAAACAAAGATTCAATTTCATAAGCACCCTTAAAAGCAACAAATTCTTCTATTTGTTCCACATCATAGTAATCATATATACCATTAGCATAAGAAGCTAAGGTTTCATTATCATTAAATTCACATGAAAAGGGAAGGTGTGGAGCCTTCATCCTAGAGCTACAAGTATAATCATATCTCAAGCATAGTTGCCTAGCATACCAATACAATATATAAATTTGATCCTACAATAGTTTCCCTTTTTGTGTCAAGCGATAATCCCTAAAGTATTCACGTTGATCCAACGTTACTCCCATTACCAGATTGAATGAGGTTTTCTTAGGATTATCAAAGTAGTACATAATTTCTATCACATAACGAGCATCGAGGGTTTTATGAGGTTCCTCATCTCCATGAGCAGCAAGTACACCTAATTTTTTTGGTATTTTGTGTTCCATATCCATAACTAAAGATAGAGAAGAACTAAGAATAGCAAATAAAAATTACTTAGTGATAAAGCAAACAAGCACACACGAAAATATTCACCCCACGCTATTGCTCCCCGGCAACGGCGCCAGAAAAAGGTCTTGATAACCCACAAGTATAGGGGATCGCAACAGTTTTCGATAAGTAAGAATGTCGAAACCAATGAGGAGCTAAAGGCAGAACAAATATTCCCTCAAGTTTTATTGACCACCGATACAACTCTACGCACGCTTGATGTTCGCTTTACTTAGAACAAGTATGAAACTAGAAGTACTTTGTAGGTGTTGTTGGATAGGTTTGCAAGATAATAAAGAGCATGTAAATAAAGAGCAGGGGCTGTTTAGGTAAAGACACAACTAAGTTAGTTTTAGTAAAGAGCTTTTTGTTACGAGAAAGTTATTTGTCCCTAGGCAATCAATAACTAGACCGGTAATCATTATCGCAATTTTATATGAGGGAGAGGCATAATCTAACATACTTTCTCTACTTGGATCATATGCACTTATGATTGGAACTCTAGCAAGCATCCGCAACTACTAAAGATCATTAAGGTAAAACCCAACCATAGCATTAAAGCATCAAGTCCTCTTTATCCCATACGCAACAACCCCCTTACTCGGGTTTGTGTTTCAGTCACTCACACAACCCACTATAAGCGAATCATGAACGTATTGCAACACCCTACAGCGGGGATCCCTCACACTTGCGCGACACGGAGAGCACCATAGGACAACACCAATAATAAAACATGCAACTCAAACCAATCACGATCATCAAATAGCCCATAGGACAAAACAGATCTACTCAAACATCACAGGATAGCCATACATCATTGGGAAATAATATATAGCATTAAGCAACATGTTTAAGTAGATATTACAGCGGGTAAGAGAGAGGTTACACTGCTGCATAGAGGGGGGGAAGAGTTGGTGATGATGGCGGTGAAGTTGTTGCTGAAGATTGTGATGATGATGATTGCCCCCGGTGGCACTCCGGTGCCACCGGAAGCGAGGGGGAGAGAGCCCCCATACTTCTTCTTCTTCCTTGACCTCCTCCCTAGATGGGAGAAGGGTTTCCCCTCTGGTCCATGGCCTCCATGGCACGGGAGGGGCGAGAGCCCCTCCGAGATTGGATCTGTCTCTCTGTCTCTCTCTGTTTCTGCGTTCTCAGATTCTGCCCTTTCACCGTTTCTTATATTCCCAGAGATCCGTAACTCCGATTGGGCTGAAATTTTAACATGATTTCTATACGGATATTAGCTTTTTCTTGCGGCGAAAGAAGGGCATCAACCGCCTTATGGGGTGTCCATAAGGGTCAGGGGCGTGCCTGCCCCCCTGGGGCGCGCCCCCCTACCTTGTGGCCCCCTCGGGCATCGTCTCGCATGGATTTTTCTTCCCAAAAATGATATATATATTCCAAAAAAATCTCTGTTGGTTTTTATCCCGTTTGGATTCCGTTTGATATGGATGTTCTGCGAAACAAAAAACATGCAACAAACAGGAACTGGCACTGGGCACTGGATCAATATGTTAGTCCCAAAAATAGTATAAAAAGTTGCCTAAAGTATATGAAGGTTGTAGAATATTGGCATGGAACAATAAAAAATTATAGATACGACGGAGACGTATCAATGCCTGATCCTCCGGTAGATTAGCCTGATCCGCTGACACGGTTGGTGCCCAATCCTCAGCTAGATCAGACTGAGTTGTTGCCGGTGTCAGTGCTAGAGCAACTGCCGGTGCTCGATCCGTTGGTGAAGGTGGTACCGATGTGCGAGATAGCGGCAATCGTGTCTGGTCTGCTATGATCAGCTTTCTAACTTGACTAGGCTCCGTGACCGTGATCCAGTTTTTTTTCTTCATTTCTTTTAAACACGAGAAGGACTAATTGTGGCGTTTTTGTTAAACCAAACTGCAGTTCATCATAGGGATTCAGCTTGTACTCAGACAATAGACTGATCCAATTTTTTCCAGTAATATAAGTGATGGACAGTGCCTTCATTACTGACATGACATAAGAAGTGAAACCTGCAAAAATAGCCATCGTAGAGTAAACCAAACGGTTTATTTTGTGATGAATTTCACATGGCAAAACCTGCATCGTAAAATTGCAGGAAAAGAAAGAAAACATGGCATTAAATCAATAAGATTTAGACAGTAAATCAATAAGATTTACTTGATGTGACATGAGTGAATCCTTACCAGGAAATCACTATGTTGAAGTACTAAACAGAAGATTGATCGTCCAACTACGGGTGGCATGCAGGGGCCCCGCGTACTCCCAGAAGCAGAACAGTCCAAAGGTCGTGACAAATCGTATGGACCGAACATCCATGGACTGGAAATCCTGGTGGGTGCGATAAACCCTGCAATGCATAAGATATTGGAGTGTAACCATAATTGATAAACCATCCTCACAAAAAAGATGATCTGGATACTTCAAAATATACAGACTGAATTGAGTGGACAGACATTAACATAGACCGTTCTCAGGACTGACCACACACCAAAAGCGGCAGTACTAATAAACAATACAGGGTTCACAAACACAAATCAAGTACTGAACAATAGTACTTACTACAGACAAGCAAAGTTGCACTAATTAAACTCTGCATACTATTTCTTGCCACTGACCTACGTGATGAACACCGCATAACTGACTAGGCCATGGACTTCGTGAGAGATGTCTACATGCACCATCACCATCTCGTCAACCTTGGAGAACCTAACAGAGTGGTCTTTCCACTCATAAACATGATGATGAAGACAGGCCGCATCAGATTTGTTGGGAAGCTTTACAAGAACCACACCCTTCGTAATCGAAGGCACAACCAGGAAATTGTTGTGGTCAAGTACAGCCTCGAGAACACGCCTGACAACAATGCTACAGGAAAACACTAGTTCGGGACATGTGGCGACAAGGACACAACAGCTGGATAGTTTAGCAGTAGAACTCATCCTCAGGTCTTCCAGTTCACACGGCATGACTTTGAGAACTTCATCTCCACCGCGGACCTGGTTCTAATTCAAACAAAAACCATATTTTATTATTACCTCCGTTAAAAAATATAAGATGATTTTCGATATTATACTCCATATATGACTACATATACGCACAGAAATGAGTGAACAAAGGCACTAGAACATGTCTTCAAAGGCATGAGAGCAGATGGATTACTTGCAATATCCATAACACAAGTTACTGAGGCAAATATACCCTCTTCAAAGGTAGCATTGATGTTCATAAAGTACTCCCTCCGTCCCAAAATTCTTGTCTTAGATTTGTCTAGATACGGATGTATCAATAAATCCGTATCTAGACAAATCTAAGACAAGAAATTTGGGACAGAGGGAGTAGTTGAAAGTAATCTATAAGAAATCAGTGTCAACCTCTTGCATGTTTTGGTCAAAAGAGGAATTTAGAACCGTCATTTGGCACACAAAAATCACATGCAAGATCACCTAGAAAGTTGTACTACTAGTACTAGTACTGCGTGTTAGATGAAAAAACACGATCAAGATCGAGAAAAAGATCATCAAGAAGAGATATTACCTGGACTTGATTAATGAGGGATCCCGGAGAGGGGGGCTAGGACAGGGCGATGGCTTTGAGCTTGTCTACGGTATTCTCGGCAGGGTGCTTGCGCTTCTTTGTACCATGAGCCTCGACGGTTTTGGCTAGAGCCATAGACATCACTTCGGTCGGTGCTCCAGCGACCATCAAGAAACTGTCAAATATAAATAAAAGAAAAGAAATCATAATCACAAACCCAAAAGAAGAACAGAGAGGGAGTTATAGGATCAGTCTCGGGGTTGCAAGACCGGGCCTTGGCCAGAATCAACACCATTGATGCGCTCACCTTTCCTTCTTTGGGAGAAAAGAACAATGGCAGAAGCAGGTCGGGGTTTTCTTGAAGAAATGAGGAACAAGATGAGGGAGAAGCGAGTTGGGTAGAGAGGAAGCTGAGAGAGAGGAGTGAAATGATGATTGCTTCGTCCGTCCAACTTACTGCTGGAAAGGAGGGGGTTTTGTGATTTGACGGCTCATTGGGCTTTACTGCGGCGCTTCGATCGGGGTAGTCTACCGTCACTCTACTACGGAGTAATTTAGTGCATGGCTGGTGGACCCTGATGCTGGCTGTCCCACACGTCAGCGAAAGTGAGTAATTTAGTGCATGGCTGGAGGAGGATCCACATGGTAGAGCGTGTCCACTATTTTTCTGAGGAAAAAAATGATTACAACAAGCGTTTCCACTCTTACGACGGAGGAGTGCGAAACACGGCAACCACTTGAAAATACACAGTGCTCCTACTACTAGGAATGTGTAGTGGTTCATAGGTCATTACTACATAATCTTGTTGCTAGTGTAGTAAGATATGACGACAACAAATGATGTTGTGCGCATGTCAACTATATGAACAGTAATGTAGTAACATAGTACCGCTTTTTCAACTGTCCGGTCGAGAATGAACGGTCAGATCAATGTTAACAGAACTAGGTCTACATCGCACGGAGAGTATAGTGCTACAGTACTCCACGAAACATGAACCATATGAAGCATGAATAGTGTTAGGCAGGGTGTATGAAGGGTGCACGGCATGGGAGCAAAAGTTCCCTTCTCGACCCACTTTTGGGTGTTTGGCAAAGTGCATGAAGGGTGCATGAGTCCACACTAGTAGGTTAACACAAATACACGAAGATGAAACAACTATATTGAGATGAGAATGCAACCAAACACACCCACACGCTTTGTGCTACAGTGACTGATCTGCACCGTCTGAGTTTGATCCAACGGTCATGTTGCACCGACACATGGACATGCCCATGCAGAGGGCTCCTAAACACCACCGAAGTCCCTCTACTTCTCGAGTCGCACGACATTGGTAATGCAGGGGGCGAAACGGCTGAAAGGCAATACAATCTACGGGAAGGCGGAGGGATCCAGCCGAGGAGCGGGGAATCTTTTGGTTTTCACCATGGTAAAACACCAGTCGACGACTTCTCACATCAGGGAGCAGTGGGTTTTATAGGCGGAGTCATCGTGACTAATTGCTGCCTGCCTGCTCCCGTCAATCAAAAAATTAAAAATCCCATCGCGCCTGCTCCCGTCAATCAAAAAATTAAAAATCCCGCCACGCCTGCTCCCGTCAATCAAAAAATTAAAAATCCTGCTGCACCCAAACACCTGAGCAACGTCGCAGTGGATATTTAAATTTACCTACCAGCAAGTAGATAAAAAAGGGGTGAAAAAACAAATGTGGCGGCGGCCTAGCTAATCGGTCGAACTAGGCCAACTAGCTAGCCACCATGCTTCACTAATGTACTTGGCGGGAAAGGTGGTCTTTCGTGATTTGACGACTCATTTACTTGCTTCGGCAAAAATACGTGGTAGGGCCTCCCATGTCAGGAAGAATATATGCGTGCACCACCCGGGAGGACCCCGAAACCGCGCGGTAGGGTGTGCCATGTCTCGGCACGGAGGAAAAATGTGCGTGTAAAAATATACTGTATCAGACGTAGTACCTATGGTTCGACCTCGGGACCCAGCCTGTCGGTTGAAAACACCCCAATAGCCACACAGCTTCATCATGCGAATGTGGCACGGAGGATAGGTGTGGTTAGCTCCGTCTCGACCAGCCACAACGTCTCTTGTTCTAGGCGATTCTTCTATTTTCCAACCTTTTTTTAGTTGTAATAACACCACGGCAAGCTAGCGCCACTCTTCCTGTGTGCCCGTGCAAAGGTTAGATGATGGAGAGAAGAGAGAGATCGCAGACCTAGGACCCACCAGTAAGTGAGTCAATGGCCATGCACGTGTCGACGAGGCACTCCCTCTACTCTACTCAACGTAATACTGTATAAAATCAAGTTATGGGACAAAGCCAACAACCGTTGTTGTTTCAGGCTATCGACTTACGCTTTGTAGTCTAGTTTGCCAGTTTGAATCTCGTCTTTCAGATTTGTTAGTTTTAGGTCCAAATTTGATTAATGACAAGTGGTACCCCCGTGTGTTGTTCCGATATTTCAGTGTAGGATGGTTTTTTTGAACAAACACTTTGCGCGGTTAGACAAGTAACGGCACGAGTTACACGTGTTTTGCAAGTTTACGAACAAAAATGACAGCGGCATAGAATATCACTTCCACCCCGCAACTTAGATGCTATGGTGATACGAGTTTTTACACCGTTGGAAGTGAGATCCAATGGCTTGGGAGTAGTCTTTGTAATTATGCGCAATTTCCAAACTCTCCAAAGGTTTTATTGCAAATAAAGCATTCAAGCCTCGTGTGTGCCGCTGCATCTTGGATCCAATGGCTCCCCGTTGCTCATATTAAGTGCTCCTCATAGCTTAATTACCTGCTACGGTGATAAGAGCATCTAGGTTGTATGATCAGTGATCAGATGGCACATGCATAGTACTTGTACTTTCTGCGCAATTCCCAAACTCTCTTAGCTGTATATTGCAAAAACATTCAAACCTCCTACTGTGGGCCGTTAGATCTCTGTGAACTCATATCACCATAGAATCTATGGTGCGGGAGCACCTCATATTCTCCCATGGGAGAAAACATAAGGTGCTCTCGCAGCTTGGATGCTACGGTGATACGAGCTTTGAGGTCGTTTGATCTGAGATCCAATGGCATTTGAGCAGTCTTTGTGCTTGTAAGCAGTAGCCGAACTCTTTGGGGGCTTTTCTGCAAAAAAACAATTTGAACCACCGAGGAGGTGTTGGGTCACAAATCCAACGGCTCCGAAGAGGTTGTATCACCAAAGCATCTGAGGTGTGGTAGCACATGATATTCTTACATACAGGAGAATATGATGTCCTCCTTCATCTTAGATGCTACGGTGATACGAGCTTCAAGGTCGTTGGATATGGGATCCAAGGGCATCTGAGTAGTTTTTGTACAAATTGTGTGCAATTCTCAAACTCATCAAGGTTTCTTGTAAAAATATTAAGATATCATGGGAGCTGCTATATCTCAGATCTACAAGCTCCAAGCAACTCGTATCGGCATATAGCATCTAAGGTATGGGGCACATGATATTCTCCTAGAGAGGAGGGGTGGGGGTGCACAACCAATAGGTGGTTGGGAGGGTGGGGACAAATATAATCTATACAACCCTAAACAGAGCTTCACAATTTTATCTAAGGTCGAGGGGTTGACCCCCGACAATCATAGCTCCGCTTGATTAAACACAACATTTGCATGTACTATAGTACTAGACTTAATATTCATGTTTCAGTTTCATGTTCATTTTAAATATTGAATTGAGGACCATGCATGTCTTATATTTTACTCCCTTCGTTCCTAAATATTAGTCTTTTAGAGATTTCAATGGACTGGCACATACGGATGTATATAGGCATATTTTAGAGTGTAGATTCACTCATTTTGCTCCATATGTAGTCACTTGTTGAAATCTCTAAAAGACTAATATTTAGGAACAGAAGGAGTATTTTTTGAATTTGTGTCATACACGCATGGTTTGGAAAAATATATGCACTATACTTATTGGATTGTTGTTGTGTTCGCGCGCGCGTGCTTGTGTGTGTGTGTGTGGTCATATGCTTGATACATACAAAGTTTTCTCACCTCCATATTGTTCATCTTTTAAATTTGAATTTGCATTGAAAAACTTACTTGGGATACCATGAAATGTGAAATCCACATTGAGATTACTATATCACAAACTCACTCTAATTCAACAACTCATCATAAATCAATTACCACATTGAGATTAGTATTTGCAAGGAAAATACGGGCATTGTAATACACATAGATTCGTTCGGCAATTTAAAAGGTTCCTTTCGTATTCTCGAATGGTAGGACCCAAAGGCGTACCAGCCAGACCTTGGCTCGTGTTGTTCCTAAAAAAATAAAAAACCAGGCTCGTGTCCTTCTGGTGGCGTGCGTGGTACGCACATTAGGCAACCGAATCAGTCGAGCCTCCGCGTTTCAAGTCAAAATATCTGGCGGCTAGAATTCCAGCCCTAGGAAATTCCCCTCATGTCCCCGGTCCATAATGACTACCGATGAACAATGGAGGGGTGCTTTAGTAACTAGACAACGTTACCTACCGTGCCGAGCACGATTCAATTCCCTCGGTCGCCACATGCGAAGGTCACCCATCAACTGCATTGCCTAGTACTACTACTACTACTACTATAGCAGGATGAGCACAGAATTGAGCCCGTTTGTTCATGCCTAGTAATTGAGTTAATATAGCAGGCAATGCACTGGTACAAAGAGATTATCCTTTTACTCTGCATATATAACTTGTCTAAAGTCTAACTAAGCAAAATGTTTGACCAAATCCTTTCTTAAGAAATACAACATGACAGATGTATGGCTTGAAAATTTATTCCATGATGCAGGTTATGATATTGCATCGAATCCTGGATCTTAAATTTCAGAAAATCCAAAAGTGACCATAAATTCTTGAAACTGAGCATGGTCAAGTGATATGGCACAAATATTACTTCGTAATTTTTTCTTCAATTTGAGACAAGCTGCTTATGACAAGCTGCACAAATGAAGAGCCAAGGTATTTTGGAACAAAGACCTGTCACGTTAAGGTGAACGCTTTCACTATTGAAACCGTGGGTGTTTACGTGCTACCACGAGTCCCGCTTCTCATCGGCAGGTGCCGTCCGAGAAAGCATGTGAGTCGACGGGAGGCGTGCGAGTAGACCGCTGCGTCGGCTGATAGGGAGGCGTGCGAGCAGACCGGTGTGCAGGCTCACCGGGAGGCGAGCCCTTTGACTAGGCTCTGCCGTCCACCTTCGTGCCAACTGCCCCCACTTTTAATGTCGCCGGCATCGCAGTTTAAAATCAAGCCTGCACTACCCGGTATCGCTACAATCTTCTCTCTTCCTCTCCGATTCTCCTATCATATGCCTCCAACCAGCCTGACCTAAACATACGCCATGCCGCATCACGATGGTCTGCCCTTAGTCTTCCAGTTTCCTGAGGAAGACGCCCAGCCGGAGTCTCAAGAACATAAGGCGCTTTGGGACGAGCTTGAACTGGCCTTGCGGGAAGACGTCGCACCTATCCCCGCTCCCGTTCCGGCTCCCGTCGCCCCGACTACGCCAGCGCCCATCCCGGTGGCATTGATGGGCTGGGAGCCGCACATTGTCACCGAGCTTGATGCCACGGGGTTCCATGAGTTCCCACCGACTTTCACGCGCCTGTGCACCTGCCAGCGCATGCGCCTGCGTGTGCACTAACGCGCACGCCCGTGCCGGTGCCCGTGCACCTGCCAGCGCATGTGCTTGCGTGTGCACTGACGTGCGCGCCCATGCCGGTGCCCGCGCACACGAATGTCTCCGTCGCGCCGTTGACAGCGCATGTCCCCGCGCGGGTGCCAGTGCCTCCCTAGCGGCATGGATGGCCTTCGTCGACTGCTTCCTTGCACCAATGCCAGTCGCCTCCAACCGCCAGTTGACTCACTCCGAAGTCCAAAACATTTTGGCCTTCCTTGAAGCTAGGCCAACGTCCAGGAGTACGCCAACAACGGCGCAAGGCCCCGCCGTCGCCGTCAGTCAGTGGCCCAACAACACATAGAGCACGGCAGAGGAGCCGCTTCCCACTGCAAGACGCCCCCGCCGCCGCCGCGTAATCTAAATTTGCCATGAAAACATTCGGATTGCCATGCTTAAAATCCGAACATTTATCATTTCTGTTTATTTTAGATCGATCGTCGTATAATTTGAAGCCGGAGTCAGACTGGATGAAATCTATGGTTTGATCGATTGAATGTTCTGCTAGATCCGTATCAAATTAAATATAAAACGTCATCAAGCCACATGTATTCCTTGCCATCCAACAACCTAGACTGCTTCAATGTCGAGCGCTCAACACGTTTAGCGTGCAGTTTATTTCATGCCAAAAATAGTGCTAATCACATAATAACACGCAGATAATATCCTACTTAATATCCACATGCACTTAATATACTTTTGAATTAACGTGCATTGCACGTACACACTGACTAGTGCTGCTAGTACGTGAAACTGGTGCCGTAACTTGTGAACGCATCCAGATATGGTCAATGGCAACATCGCCCGCGAGTTCTTCGTATTTGCCCATGCGTCTAAACGCAGAAGGGGGAGAGAGAGAGCACACATGGAACCCACCAGTAAGTGAAGGCGAATAGTACTAAAAATAATATTACATGTTATCCATTAAATAGGCTGTGTAATATAAAAACATTATGTGAACAAAGGGAGGTACAACAAACATTGTTGTTCTACATATGCTGCCTATTGACGTGCAGCTTGAAGGCCCTGGTCGCATGTTCGATCCTCGTCCTTTATTTTTTTAATTTGTATATGGGTCCAAATTTGTTTCATGACATGTGGGCCCCTCGGTGTGTAGTTTGTAGCACTTTAATTTGTGGGTCGAAATTTGTTCCATTCCAAGTGGACTATCGGTGTGTAGTTTTGTAGCTTATTTGTAATAATTAAAGAGAACAATAGAGTTTTTTGCAATAATACCATGGTGCGACGTTGAAGGCGAGAAAGGACGTGCAAGAGAGCGATGACCGAGCCAGAGGGAAATCAACTAAGGGAGTTGCGGGGGTTGCAACGGTGTTTGGAGTAGTTGTTGGCCGAATGCTACGAAAATATAATCTAAACCGACCGGAGTAAATGCCTACACAAATTAATCCAAGGTTGGAGTGCCCCTCGCAATGTATATGGCTCCGGCTTTGCGAGGGATGGAGAGGTAGCTTCAATGTGTGGAAGATACGACGTGAGAAAGCGAGGTCAATCGAGAGACATATGGATAGAGAGACAAAGTGAGTGTGGTCCGACATTCATTGAACAGATATATATATATATATATATATATATATATATATATATATATATATATGCTCTGGAGAGATATTATCCGATTGAGCTTTTGGCAAGGGTGAGGGCTATAAGATAGAGCTTGAGAGATGATCCAGTCACAGACATGTAGATATATTTTGTGCGTGAGAGGAAGCAAGGTCAATTAATCACATAGGGTTGTCGTGCGATCGAAAGAGTGAGACGGGTTGGAGAGAGTGACCTATATAGACAATGTGCGTGAGAGAGTATACAATGTGAATAGGTCGATGTGGGCTCAAACATGGTGATATATCGTTTTTGTTTGAGAAAGAGCGAGGTCAATCGAGACATACAAAGAGAGAGAGAGAGAGAGAGAGAGAGAGAGATTGAGTGAGCGTGGCCCGCCATGAGGTCGAAAGAGTGGGGCGGCTTCGATGGACTGACCTAGATAGACAATCTGCGTGAGAGAGTATAGAGTGTGTCGATCGAGGCCCGAACATGGAGATATATCATTTGTGTGTGAAAGAAAACGAGGTTAAACGACACTCAGATAAAGAGAGCGAGATTGAGCGAGTGTGGCCCATCGTGCGGAAGAAAGAGTGAGACAGTCTCGAGGTTGGGGGGCTAGATAGGTAATGCATGTATTTAGCGTGAGAGGGTGAGAGGGAGAGGGAGAGAGAGCTTGGCATGGGGTGCAATTTCGGGTGTGTGAGGTAAATACATTTGGTAACAGAGTGGAAAAAGCGGGTTGTGTAGTTGAGAGAGTTAGAGATCGAAACATGGAGAGAAAGAATGAATGTGTGTTGGAAACCGATAGCTTCCTAAGGTGGTTAGGAGAGGAAGATTGACCGATACAGGAAGTATGTAGCGTGTGTGCGGGGGGAGGGGGGCTAAAAACAACATTTGAATGTAGATAGTATGAGACTTAATATCGATGTTTCAATTTGGTGTACATTGTAAGATTTGAACTAAGGACCACGCATATGGGTAATTATTTCGAATTCGTGCCATACTAGGTTTCGAAAAGTTGACATTGACTCAATTTGTTGTGCTATTTTGTAGGTCATATGTTTGAATCCATCCAAAAGTTTTCTCACTACCATGGTGTTCATCATATACATATGAATTTGTATTAAAAAAGTAGCGTGGATACAATGAAATGCAAAATCCACGTTAGAATTGGAGATCGCTATGTGACACAGACTCTAATTCAAATAACTAATTATGTGACACACACTCTAATCCACGTTAGCATGGATACCGTGGATACCATTTCGTTTTTTTCAAATAACTCCTTATTAATTAATTTATAGTATCTCATTATGAATGACTAATTATTTGCAAGGAAAACATGGGCATGGTAATACATACAGATTCATTTGCAAATGAAAGAAGATTCATTTGCATTCTCAAATATTGGCGCACCAGGCAGACCAGGGTCGTGTCGTGGTGGTCGCGTGTGTCGTACGGTGGCTTAGCACCTAGCCACCCACCCGGACGATGCTTTGGTGCCTCAAGGCACCAACCTTTGTGTCTATGACATGTGGACCCAATAGGTGGCTGGCCCACATGTCAGTGACCCAAAGGCAGGTTCCTTTAAGGCACCTAAGTTGCGTCCCACCCACCCCCTCCCTCCACCCCCAAAAGGACGACGAGAAAATAAAGATCATTAAGGTAACATACTTTCCCTACTTGGATCATATGCACTTATGATTGGAACTCTAGCAAGCATCCGCAACTACTAAAGATCATTAAGGTAAAACCCAACCATAGCATTAAAGCATCAAGTCCTCTTTATCCCATACGCAACAACCCCCTTACTCGGGTTTGTGTTTCAGTCACTCACGCAACCCACTATAAGCGAATCATGAACGTATTGCAACACCCTACAGCGGGGATCCCTCACGCGTGCGCGACATGGAGAGAACCATAGGATAGCATCAATAATAAAACATGCAACTCAAACCAATCATGATCATCAAATAGCCCATAGGACAAAACGGATCTACTCAAACATCATAGGATAGCCATACATCATTGGGAAATAATATATAGCATTGAGCACCATGTTTAAGTAGATATTACAGCGGGTAAGAGAGAGGTTACACCGCTGCATAGAAGGGGGAAGAGTTGGTGATGATGGCAGTGAAGTTGTTGGTGAAGATTGCAGTGATGATGATGGCCCCCGGTGGCACTCCGGTGCCACCGTAAGCGAGGGGGAGAGAGCCCCTTCCTTCTTCTTCTTCCTTGACCTCCTCCCTAGATGGGAGAAGGGTTTCCCCTCTGGTCCATGGCCTCAATGGCATGTGAGGGGAGAGAGCCCCTCCGAGATTGGATCTGTCTCTCTGTCTCTCTGTGTTTCTGCATTCTCAGATTCTACCCTTTCACCGTTGCTTATACTCCCAGAGATCCGTAACTCCGATTGGGCTGAAATATTAAGAAGGTCTCTATCTGGATATTAGCTTTCTTGGAGCGAAAGAAGGGCATCAACCTCCTTACGGGGTGGCCACGAGGGTCAGGGGCGCGCCTGCCCCCCTGGGTGCCCCCCTTCCTCATGGGCCCCTCGAGCATCGTCTCGCGTTGATTTCACTTCCCAAAAATCACATATATTCCAAAAAAATCTCCATCCATTTTTATCCCGTTTGGACTCCGTTTGATATGGATTTTCTGCGAAACAAAAAACATGCAACAAACAGGAACTGGCACCGGGCACTGGATCAATATGTTATTCCCAAAAATAGTATAAAAAGTTGCCAAAAGTATATGAAAGTTGTAGAATATTGGCATGGAACAATCAAAAATTATAGATACAACGGAGACGTATCAGCATCCCCAAGCTTAATTCCTGCTCTTCCTCGAGTAGGTAAATGATAAAATAGATAATTTTTGATGTTGAATTCTACCTAGCATAATCTTAATCACATATCTAATCATGGCATGAATATTAAGATACGAGTGATTCAAAGCAATAGTCCATCATTTGACATAAAAACAATAATACTTCAAGCCTACTAATAAAGCAATCATGTCTTTTCAAAATAACATGGCCAAAGAAAGTTATCCCTACAAAATCATATAGTCTGGCTATGCTCCATCTTGACCACACAAAATATGCACATCATGCACAACCCCGATGACAAGCCAAGCAATTGTTTCATACTTTTGACGTTCTCAAACCTTTTCAACTTTCACGCAATACATGAGCGTGAGCCATGGACATAGCACTATAGGTGGAATAGAATGGTGATTGTGGAGAAGACAAAAAGGAGAAGATAGTCTCACATCAACTAGGCGTATCAACGGGCTATGGAGATGCCCATTAATAGATATCAATGTGAGTGAGTAGGGATTGCCATGCAACGGATGCACTAGAGCTATAAGTGTATGAAAGCTCAAACTGAAACTAAGTGGGTGTGCATCCAACTTGCTTGCTCATGAAGACCTCGGGCATTTGAGGAAGCTCGTCATCGGAATATACAAGCCAAGTTCTATAATGAAAATTCCCACTAGTATATGAAACTGATAACTCAAGAGACTCTCTATATGAAGAACATGGTGCTACTTTGAAGCACAAGTGTGGTAAAAGGATAGTAACATTGCCCTTCTCTCTTTTTCTCTCATTTATTTTTATTATTTTATTTTTTATTTTTTTGGGGCCTTCTCTTTTTTTGGCCTTTCTTTTTTTATTTTATTTTATTTTATTTTGTCCGGAGTCTCATCCCGACTTGTGGGAAAATCATAGTCTCCATCATCCTTTCCTCACTACGGCAATGCTCTAATAATGATGATCATCACACTTTTATTTACTTACAACTCGATATTACAACTCGATACTAGAACAAAGATATGACTCTATATGAATGCCTCCGGCGGTGTACCGGGATGTGCAATGATCTAGGTAGCAATGACATCAAAAAACGGACAAGCCATGAAAACATCATGCTAGCTATCTTACGATCATGCAAAGCAATATGACCATGAATGCTCAAGTCATGTATATGATGATGATGGAAGTTGCATGGCAATATATCTCGGAATGGCTATGGGAATGCCATGATAGGTAGGTATGGTGGCTGTTTTGAGGAAGGTATATGGTGGGTTTATGGTACCGGCGAAAGTTGCGCGATACTAGAGAGGCTAGCAATGGTGGAAGGGTGAGAGTGCGTATAATCCATGGACTCAACATTAGTCATAAAGAACTCACATACTTATTGAAAAAGTCTATTAGCTATCAAAACAAAGTACTACGCGCATGCTCCTAGGGGGATAGATTGGTAGGAAAAGACCATCGCTCGTCCTCGACCACCACTCATAAGGAAGACAATCAATAAATAAATCATGCTCCGACTTCGTTACATAATGGTTCACCATACGTGCATGCTACGGGAATCACAAACCTCAAGACAAGTATTTCTACAATCCACAACTACCCACTAACATGACTCTAATATCACCATCTTTATATCGCAAAACTATTGCAAGGAATCAAACATATCATATTCAGTGATCTACAAGTTTTATGTAGGATTTTATGACTAACCATGTGAATGACCAATTCCTGTCATCTCTCTAAATAGATATAAGTGAAGCAAGAGATTTTAATTCTTTCTACAAAAGATATGCCCACGCTCTAACAAATATAAGTGAAGAAAAAGAGCATTCTACAAATGGTGGTTGTCTAAGTGAACAGAAACAGACAATCCAAACTTCAAATGATATAAGTGAAGCACATGAAGCATTCTGTAAAGCCATACCCAAAAGATATAAGTGAAGTGCATAGAGCATTCTATAAATTAACCAAGGACTATCTCATACCAGCATGGTGCATAAAAGAAAGATGAAAACTAAATGCAAAAGACGCTCCAAGATTGCACATATCGCATGAACGAAACGAATCCGAAAACATACCGATACTTGTTGAAGAAAGAGGGGATGCCTTCCGGGGCATCCCCAAGCTTAGACGCTTGAGTCTCCTTGAATATTTACTTGGGGTGCCTCGGGCATCCCCAAGCTTGAGCTCTTGCATCTCTTCCTTCTTCTCACATCGAGTCCTTCTCGATCATCGAACACTTCATCCACACAAAACTTCAACAGAAAACTCGGTAAGATCCGTTAGTATAATAAAGCAAATCACTACTCTAGGTACTGTTGCAAACCAATTCATATTTTGTTTTTGCATTGTCTCTACTGTAATATAACTTTTTCATGGCTTAATCCACTAATATAAATTGATAGTTTCATCAAAACAAGCAAACTATGCATCAAAAACAGAATCTGTCTAAAACAGAACAGTCTGTAACAATTTGAACATTCACCATACTTCTGATACTTGAAAAATTCTGCCAAAATTAGGAAAAATAAAAAATTTGTATAGAAAGACAGTGCAAAAAGAATCAGAACCATTTGACATTACAGCTAAAAATGTAAAATTGCACACTACAGCCAAAGTTTCTGTCCTGCACCGTACAAACCATCAAGCAAATGTAAACATCCTAAAGGCAAACCTTGGCACATTATTTTTATAATACAATGGAATTGTACAAGGGGATAATTATTTTTGTTGAAAAGTTTCTGTAGTCAAGATTCACAAAGTTGTCGTGAGCATGAACAAAGTTCAAGGAGCTCTCCCACTTCAACAATGCTTGTCTCTCTCACTTTCACTTTCCTTTTGAAAAAGTTTTGGGTTACCCTCTTTATTTTTGTTGTTTTTAAACTATATAAAAGCAATTAAAAGAAATAAATGACTCTCTAAAACTTCTGGGTTGTCTCCCAGGCAGCGCTTTCTTTGAAGCCATTAAGCTAGGCATATAGTGCTCAAATAATGGATCCACCCGTATCCCATGGTATATCAAAGCCGATTTTAATTAGCAATGATTTAGCATTTAGTAGTGAGCACAAAGCAACATATATCA
Organism: Triticum aestivum; assembly: GCF_018294505.1. Taxonomy (NCBI): domain Eukaryota; kingdom Viridiplantae; phylum Streptophyta; class Magnoliopsida; order Poales; family Poaceae; genus Triticum; species Triticum aestivum. The sequence goes on from NC_057812.1 coordinate 568,771,901, forward strand.
AGCAACAATGAAGTCTAACTCTCTTCCTATGCATCATCATGTCATAAAAGAACAATTCATGCACACATAGTAAAGGCCAATGCATAGTATAAACAGTTTCTTGCAACTTTGTTGTATTGGAAACATAGAGAGGTGGAGATATAGTTCCTCTCTCATAATACTTGCAAGTAGGAGCAGCAAGCACATGCATATTATATCTATCAAAATCATCATGTGTAGTAGTAAAACGCAACCCATCAATGTAATCCGTAATAAGGGCAAACTTCTCTGATATAGTGTAGTCGGGAGAATTCAAAAAGATCATAGGACTATCATGCGTGGGTGCAATAGCAACAATTTCATGTTTAACATAAGGAGCTATAGCAAGTTCATCTCCATAAGCATAATTCATATTGGCATCTTGGCCACAAGCATAGCAAGCATCATCAAAAAGGGATATTTCAAGAGAATCAACGAGATCATAACAATCATCATAGCAGTCATCCTTCGGTAAGCACGAAGGGGAATTAAACAATGTATGAGTTGAAGAGTTACTCTCATTAGAAGGTGGGCACGGGTAGCTAATCCGCTCTTCCTCCTTTTGTTCTTCTCTCTCTTCCTCATCTTTTTCATCCAATGAGCTCACAGTTTCATCAACTTCTTCTTCCATAGATTCCTACAAAATATTCATCTCTTCTTGGACATCGGAGACTTTCTCAATAAGCGCATTAATTTCGTAATTGTATTCATAATTCTCATAACAGTATTTCAGGATAGCTAAATTTTTAGGTCTATAAACAGCATCATCAAAATCTTCAAACTCTTTAAACATAGATTCAATTTCATAAGCACCCATAAAAGCAACAAATTCTTCTATTTGTTCCACATCATAGTAATCATATATACCATTAGCATAAGAAGCTAAGGTCTTATTATCATTAAATTTGCATGAAAATGGAAGGTGTGGAGCCTTCATCCTAGAGCAACAAGTATAAACATATCTCAAGCATAGTTGCCTAGCATACCAATTCAATATATGAATTTGATCCCATAATAGTTTCCCGTTTTGTGTCAAGCGGTAATCCCTAAAGTATTCACGTTGATCCAACGTTACTCCCATTACATAATTGAATGGGGTTTTATCAGGATTATTAAAGTAGTACATAATATCTTTCACATAACCAGCATCGAGGGTTTTAGGAGGTTCCCCATCTCCATGAGCAGAAAGTACACCTAATGTTTTTGGTATTTCGTGTTCCATATCCATAACTAAAGATAAAGAACAACTAAGAAAAGCAAATAAAAATTACTTAGTGATAAAGCAAACAAGCACACACGAGAATATTCACCCCACGCTATTGCTCTCCGGCAACGGCGCCAGAAAAAGGTCTTGATAACCCACAAGTATAGGGGATCGCAACAGTTTTCGATAAGTAAGAGTGTCGAACCCAACGAGGAGCTAAAGGCAGAACAAATATTCCCTCAAGTTCTATCGACCACCGATACAACTCTACGCATGCTTGACGTTCGCTTTACCTAGAACAAGTATGAAACTAGAAGTACTTTGTAGGTGTTGTTGGATAGGTTTGCAAGATAATAAAGATTACGTAAATAAAAAGTAGGGGCTGTTTAGATAAAGACACAACTAAGTTAGGTTTAATAAAGAGCTTGTTGTTACGAGAAAGTTATTTGTCCCTAGGCAAACGATAACTAGACCAGTAATCATTATTGCAATTTTATTTGAGGGAGAGGCATAAGCTAACATACTTTCTCTACTTGGATCATATGCACTTATGATTGGAACTCTAGCAAGCATCCGCAACTACTAAAGATCATTAAGGTAAAACCCAACCATAGCATTAAAGCATCAAGTCCTCTTTATCCCATACGCAACAACCCCCTTACTCGGGTTTGTGTTTGAGTCACTCACACAACCCACTATAAGCGAATCATGAACGTATTGCAACACCCTACAGAGGTGATCCCTCACGCTTGCACGACACGGAGAGCACCATAGGACAGCATCAATAATAAAACATGCAACTCAAAACAATCATGATCATCAAATAGCCCATAGGACAAAACGGATCTACTCAAACATCATAGGATAGCCATACATCATTGGGAAATAATATATAGCGTTGAGCACCATGTTTAAGTAGATATTACAGCGGGTAAGAGAGAGGTTACACCGCTGCATAGAGGGGGTAAGAGTTGGTGATGATGGCGGTGAAGTTGTTGGTGAAGATTGCGGTGATGATGATGGCCCCCGGTGTCACTCCGGTGCCACCGGAAGCGAGGGGGAGAGATCCCCCCTCCTTCTTCTTCTTCCTTGACCTCCTCCCTAGGTGGGAGAAGGGTTTCCCCTCCGGTCCATGGCCTCAATGGCATGGGAGGGGCGAGAGCCCATCCGAGATTGGATCTGTCTCTTTGTCTCTCTCTGTTTCTGCGTTCTTAGATTCTACCCTTTCACCGTTTCTTATATTCCCGGAGATCCGTTACTCCGATTGGGCTGAAATTTTGACACGGTCTCTATCCAGATATTAGCTTTCTTGCGGCAAAAGAAGGGCATCAACCACCTTACGGGGTGGCCACGAGGGTCTGGGCGCCCCCCCCCCACCTCGTGGGCCCCTCGAGCATCGTCTCGCGTTGATTTCACTTTCCAAAAATCACATATATTCCAAAAAAATCTCCGTCCGTTTTTATCCCGTTTGGACTCCGTTTGATATGGATTTTCTGCGAAACAAAAAACATGCAACAAACAGGAACTGGCACCGGGCACTGGATCAATATGTTAGTCCTAAAAATAGTATAAAAAGTTGCCAAAAGTATATGAAAGTTGTAGAATATTGGCATGGAACAATCAAAAGTTATAGATACGACGGAGACGTATCAAGTATTGATTGGGGGATTTAAAAAATAAGTAGAAATTGGTTTCATTTTCTCATAGATTCCCTACATACAAACAATTTTACAACACCGCCAGGTTTAACTATTGGCCCAAAATTGAAGAGTTGAATTAGATATAATCAGGGATGTGATGTACCTGCTCGTTGCACATGCTACTCTTGCAAGCTGCGACTGTCCGTTTGCGCAAGCTCGATGCCATGCCCGTGCTGCCGCCGCTGCCTCCCACGCAGGCTACACCCAGGGTTGGATCTTCATCTTCTTATCCTTCCGTTCGCTTGAAGCCCGGCGACCACCCTCAAACGAGGGCGCGAGGAAGTGTTGTGTCGGTATGTCCAGTGGCGGCTAGGTTAGCAACAAACCAGACTGGAGGCTGGAGCGAATGAATTGGGATTTTTCCTGCTGTCGATCGATATGGGAGGCGCTTGTTTGGGCCGCGAGCCTGCTATAGGGGCTGCCTTGCACTTATGTTATTGGCCCATCCAAATTGAAACATTTTTCTTCATTTTTTACATTTCCTGCTCATGCGTTGGGACGAATAAAACTAGCCTGGGCCAACCTAGACGACTCAAACTAGGTGCACACTTTCCAGCCACCCGAGGCGACCGCACATACCAGCCCCCATGGTGGCATCGCCCCTTTTTGCGTGTATGATTGGGGTAGTGAAAAATATTCCAGTGGCGCTTTTGATTTACCCACAGAATGGTTGACTTGCTTGTTTCTATGAACTGAGTTCGCCAATAATGTGAAGGATGCTAGTCTTTTCATCCTATTGTACATTACTTAGATCTCGATATGACAAAAGTAATCACATGAAATATACAGTAAAATCCAGTGTGATGTGTGTGGCTACAACTAGTCTGACTACACGTCCTCATATAACATATCAAGGATGCACCATCTTACCAGATTAACCATTCGACTTACCAATGCAGTGTGGGAAGAAAGAAGTACTGGGACTACGTATCCAAGCAATTGATGCCATGGACTCCTTCGTATAACCTTGTAAGCGAAAAAGAAGTTGCAGTGTGCCTATACAAAGAACTAGCGTACGTTCAGTTACCTACTTCTCGGAATTTTAGTTAGCCACTTATTGTAAAATTGTTCAATTATGTTGCTTGGCTTAATTTAGTTTTCTACTGATTACATAATCCCACAGCCTGTTAATCCTATTATAGACTGTGCCTATCTATGTGTTTGATACTTACTGTTTAGAATTACATGTTTGCCTGAACTTAAAGAATTACTTGTTTGTTTACCTGCTTTGCTGCTGCAACAATGGGTTACAATGATGTTAATAACTACTTTTCAGCATCCAATTGAAACTCTTTAATTCCTTGTTTGTTTAACTGGTTTGCTATTATAACTCCCAGTTGAGATGTTTTGCTAACTTCAACTTTTCTGAATCCAATCAGAACTTTGATGGCAAAACAAGTTAGCCCAAGATCAAAGAGCGAGGTCCCCATGCATGTTGTATCATCCCACAACAGTGGCACTGGCCCAATCGTGCATTATGAATTGCCAACTGCTGATGCTCTAGAGGCTAAACTAGTGGTAGAAAGAGATTTCACTTCTGCACTTAGAGATGAAGTTGGTATGTTGAGGAAGCAAACAACACACTCACAATAAGTAATCAAGACAACCATTAAATATTTGGTGGATTTCAAAACGAAGCAAGCCGAGACTGAACACATTGTTAAGGTCCTGAAGGAAAAAAGGAAATTAAATTCCCACTTGGTAAATCATGGGTGAAATGTTCTTTCCATCGTTGAATAACCTTTGTGTTGTTTGTTCATGTAATCAATCAAACGATTTATTTTAGAGATCATGTAATAATTGTTTTTTGTTTTTTTGTTTGTAATTTTATTTGAGCACAAGTCTGTATTAATTGATAAGACTCAGAGACATTTCATTTTGATTGTTGTGCTAGACCTACAAATATGCCAATCGGGCTGAATGTGCATTCAGCAATAATAGTAGTATAGATGGACCATAAGTGGCACGCATCGGAAAGGGCCAAGATGTTGTAGTAGCTTGCTAAAAAAGGATGTTGTTGTAGCAAAAAAAAAGGACAGCGGCCTGCCTTATGTATGTTAGTTGATATTATTGATCCATATACTCTATAAGTGTTTATATGTCTATTAGTTCTGTACATTCTTGGTTGATTGACTCGGTATTTGAATCTTGATACATCGCTTGTGTACATATCTAAATGGGAGTACACATTATGTTGCGTGTGACATTTGAGTTGGACATGAAGTGTTCCAAATATTGGAATTCACCTTAAACTGGACTCTAGCTTCTGAATTTGAGTATCGGCATTTGTAAACCATATTCACATATGACTGTGGAATACATCTTTGTCGTCCTTTTGAAGATATATAAAAACACATAGAATGATTTATAAATATTTGTGTAGGAATACAAAATGCTTTCGAATTTAGTTGCCATGGTAAACGTGGATGCTTATGGTCCCAAAATTCGAAAGAAGCGGCAAAATTTCCACTCCCATGTCGGCTGCCCGAAGCCAAGTGTTTGGGAGATGGAAATTATTGTCTACCCATTACACGGACAACCCATCGACCTGATTTCCACTGCTCTAAATAGGGGTAGGTTAGTAAGTCAATTAGACGTGACACGACCGCCTCTGAGCCCATTCCAACACGGTGGGCGCCAAACATGGGTGGCAAAACACATTTGATTTAAGCTCGTCCGAAAGACCTCTGTTTCTCCCTCCATTTCCCCATTCATACACGGTGGGCAGCAAAACAAACTCGACTCGGCCGAAATCGATGTAGGCCAATATTTTCAATAGGGGAAGGTTTGTAACTTCACTCAGACGTGACACAACCGCCCTACCTGTCAGCCTCATTCATACACCATGGGCGCTAACCATGGGCGCCAACCACCCTCTCCTCGCCCAAAATTGCTCTGGGCAAATATTGGCGAGATGCGAGACTACCTCGTATCCCCAACCGACGAGACGTCCAAATTTTAAACGGAGGCTAAGTTTGGAACTTTCCCATATTTCAGACAGGCGCGTCCCAAAAACATGGTTCCCCGTAGCTCTCCCTCCATTTTCCCATTCATACACCATCCGTGCTAGAACACCATCCCCACACCAGCCCACATCCGCCACCCCATCCATCGCCGCCGTCCTCCACCCCATCCATCGCCGCCATCCTCCACCACATCCATCGCCACTGTCCTCCACCATGCCGGAGCGCCTACCAAGACCGCGTCATCCACTGCTAGAGATGGACGTTTCTCATCCACAATGACGGACCAAGAGCCTTGCATCATGTCCTCTCGCTTCATCGGCGTCGTCGTCCTCTTTGTCGGGGCTGCTCACACGACCTTCTTTTCCACCACAACGGGACTTATGCCCCGATGCACCCGTCTACTGTTGTAGATCTGCTTCAACGCCAACGACAGCCATCGCACCCCCGATGCCTACATGGCGCCGCAGGAGAGGTGGTACTTCATATCTCAACCTTTTGATCTCAACTAGAAAATAGATCTTAACTTGGTTACTCTACTTTCCTTTCAGCTCTTAGAATTTAGTTCTTAGTTCGAAGCAAACAATGACTACTAAATAGCATTTCTTCGGTTTGCAGCTTCAAACTTGCCATGGCACAGTCATAATACGGTTTAATTGATCATGTTGGTTCCGTGGTGGTTTCTTTAATAGAAATCGGAGGGGAAACCCTCTTTTGCTAAACAAAATATGCTTAGAGTTTCCCCCTTTTATGATCACTATAAGATCAGAATGTGTGCTTCGTGTCATAATAGCACTACTCCACCCATCAAGCTAAACAAGCTTAGTTGTTCAAATACGAATATGATATTATAAAACAGAGTCGTTTAATTGGTCAGCTAAATGTTCCTGAATTAGTTTTGAAAATGCATGTTCACCGCTCGGGTGTGTATCTCTATAGGGTGCCCACGGTGGGTCGGCCCACCCTGGGATTTTGGGTCGTCCCAGGCCCCGATTTCCTTCTGTTCTGTTGTGCGCCTCCGATTTCTACTCGCCCCCAGCCGCCTGCCGTCCCCGAACGGCATGACTCTAGGAGGATTTTGGATGGTCTCTTACTACAGTTACAATTCTGCATACTTGTCCTAGTAAGCTCATAAGTAAATGATTGATTCACTACATCTATTCTTGCCTTGTCATATTTGTTGTCAATATTCTTTTAGGGTGGACCACCCTGTTTCTAAATACTGGAACCATAGACATGAGTGAATAGTATTTCTCTATGTGATCTCTTCCATCATGTGTGGGCAACGAACACTGCATTGTATAGAAAGAAAGTGTCATTTCCAGCTTTTACATAGGCTTCGATCTTTTACATGGAATACAATCTACCTACTTGCTTTGTGTCGCACTACCAACACTCCACCCTTGAAGCTAAACATTATGCCACTCATAATTCCTTAGTTTATTTGTTCAAATATGAATTTCATATGATTCTAATGTTCCTACTTCAGTTTTGAAATGTGTGTCTGCCTGTTATAGAGACATAAGGGGTTTGTATTTCTGTGTGTGGTCTGGTCAGCACGGTTGGGGGTGAACTTTGCATATGCAGGGGTTTATAGGGAGACACTCTTCGAGTTGAATCCGCAATGCATTCCATAGATAATCTGACTACTTTCATGTTTTCATGAATCTCAGATTCTGAACAACATCATAATGATTATGAGCTTGCGCGCATGAAAAGAATAAAGTAGAACAATGCCATGGCTGTTAAACTTGGCATTAAGGACTGAAATCAAGTCTAGATGCAATGCAATGCAAACGCTCTCCACCTATAGATTCATGGTCAGAATATGATCCTAATAGTGATTCTGAGCTAGAGGGAGACCTAAGTCAATGTAGCTCCCTAGTGGAGGAGTCATAGGAAGATGCCCTATCTTATTCACCCATCAAGGTGCTTGCTCTAACTTTCCAAGGTTATATTGGTCACACATATCTTGCAGCTGATGCTTTGCATTGCTTCTACTTTGTTGAACTGTCATTAGCTTAATTTACACATCGTGTATGTGAATATGCCCTGCCTATCCATTTTCAGTACATATTCCATCTATCATCATACCATATTTATCCATTCAAATGATGTTCTTGTGTATCAGACATTCAAAAGGAAGAGGGCGATTGCTGATCATGGAGGAGCACAAGCCAAGTATTGGAAAAGGTAGTGGCACCTGATAAATCAAATAGCCCATTAGGTGTAGTTGCAATATCACCTGACCCACAAAACACCCCAACTCTAGCAGACTCTAGCCCTGCTACACTGGTCATTTCTGATGCCCCAACTCAGCAGACCCCAGCTGCAGCAAACAATATGATTATGCCAGTTGACATAGCACCAGCTCTACGACGCAAAACCGGCATTCCAGTAAAGAGTACACCAAATCCAGTTGCCAAATCCCTTTTCGAACCAGAGAGAGCCCCAATTGCAGCAAATAGGACCCCTGTTCCATTTCTTCCCAGTTTAGAAGGCGAAGCTTATATTGTTGTCAGGAACTTTGTGCGCATCTTTCCTTCATGGAAAGATTATACCGTAGACACAGAACAATTTCCAGTCTTCCTCCGTAACTTACGCGTAAGTAATGTACTAATGTTATTCATGGTCATTACTGCATATGTTTCTGCTGACGGAAGACACAAGATTTCATTCTTTTCAATAAGCGAGGACCAAATTAGATTGTGAAGACGAGCAAGGGTTGGTTGCGATTTTCAAGCACTTGTTGATGAAGTATCGTTCCTACCCGAGGCAAGCGCACTTCAATGGCAAGGCTCTAAACGAAATTTTTGTAAAGTCTCCGGTGCTACATTTATTCGACGGTGACTAGAATAATCTTGCTACACATTGGTCTCGGCTACAGCGTAAGGTACTGTCTGTGATATCACATCACAATTGGAACTACATTTCTGCATTTGCCTTAACGTCTCACTTGTACGAAAACTGTTAGCAGAAGAACATTCATTCTCAAGGGACCACGGAATCTCGCAACTATACTACACACTGCATTGCTCTTGTGAGTACCTCTTGCCCTGTATGACCATACTTACTTTCATAGCTGTTTGATTATGTAGCATCACTGCACATGTTAGCCTCGTTATCGTCCATTTGGTGGACATTATAAGATCCGTATGGACTCTTGCATAAATTTAGAATCAACCCAATGCTTTTGAAGAGGTTTAGCTCTGCAGTCCTCTTGTAAGGACTGAACGTCGTCTATCACTGTACTTACATTAACAGCTACTCCCTCCATCCCATAATATAAGAACGTTTTGTACATTACACTAGTGTTCAAAACACTCATGTATTATGGGAAGAGCGATTGGTTCATTATGTAGCATTCTGCATCTTATCTCCCTAGCCCACCATTTACTAAAAAAGATCTGATCTATATTTAATCTTACCTAAAAGTAGAATACACAGACAATGCAGTGCAGAAGTGTAGCCCATTGCTCTTGTTAGTACATTTTCTCCTGTAACGCTTGTACTTCCAGGGATTGGTAGTTGATTATGTAGCATCAATCTGCATCTTATCTTCATTATCCTCTATCCCTTCCATAATTATCATATCTATAATTACTCTTTACAAAATGTAGAGTACATGCAATGCTTATGAAGAAGATTCTGTGCTGAAATTCTTGAGTTATCATTCCCTTGACATGGAGAAGGGCATTATAAATCCGGTGTTAACTGTTAATGTAAGTCGGTCCTTCTAAAGCCTTTATCCTCAACTGCTGTTTAATTTGCTCATACTCCCTATCGTTTACTACTGTTTAGTTTGATGTTTCTACCAAAATGCATGTTCGCAAGAATCGTAAGTTCTAAGTTTTACTTGTAAAACCAAATTCCTTACTCACACCATGCACATTACTCAATACTCCCTATATGTATGCTTATTTTTGTGGATCTATAATCCAATGTGTGGTGAGGCAGCCCACGTTTGCACCTTGTCATCTCCTATTTTATCTTACTGATGTGGCTGATGATATGAACAACATGCCATGCACATTAACCAAAATAGATACAATGATTTTCTTTGCCCTTCATCTTTGCTTGTTATGTTGACATGGTAATCCACTAGTGTGGTGAAGCTCCCCGCATTATGAACAATGCCAAATTATGATATTGCTATTTTGAACTTACTCTTTATTTTCTAATTTGAAATTGGATGGAATTGACAGCACAATTATCATCTTTGTTTATACACGTGCAAAACCTTCCATCTCTCTGCTTTGTTTCAGGGTGATATGCCAGATGGCATGCACAAGTCTGCTGAAGGCTGTGAGACAAACCCAACATATATTGCAGCAAAGAAGGCAAAACATCTTGAAGATAGCGAGACAACCCCAAAGTCTTGTCTTGATGCAATGTTCAAGTTACTTGAGACTAGCAGTCAGACAAGCTCACAAAATTCGTTATCTGAATCAGTTTGACTTCTTCAGTCCCAGGTTCTAGCAGAAAGGCATTCTGCAACTCAACTTCGACTTGAAGTCCTATCTCTAAGAAAGATTGCGGAGAACACCAATGAGAACCTCATCGCTAAACAACTACACCTGGAAGCTATGACCGACATGCTAGGCCGGTCTCATAGCCTTGCTCAGTAGCTTGCGCAGCAGTTCCCGCGCAAGGCTAACCTTTCTTGTACTGTCTTGGAAGTGGTCTCGGTTCCGTATTATTTTGTTACGCTGCAATGGTGCCCAGTTTTTGTAATCTGCTTCTTCGTTGCGCTTTATGATCACTGGTGGTGAACTTCGATGCCCAGTGAATGTAATATACCATAAATCCTTTATTGTATAGTGTAGGTTTATTCTTAGTTACTATGCTGTATTTCTTTATTGTATAGAGTATGTTTGTTCTTAATTCCTACTAGTTACCGCCATCATTCGCCATCTGAAAAAAATCAGATGTAGTTGACCAGGCCAAAACATTCACCTCTAACGGGCCTAGTTTTTAGCGGGCCACAATTGTGCTGGCCTGCATCTTTCTTGGGCCCGAATGGTTGGGGCCTTCACAGTTTGCGCGAGGCCCACAACTTACACCGGCCTATATTTTAGTTGGGCCTTTTGTGGACCCAATGCTTAGTTTGGCCCAGGTAGCGTTGGGCCATTAACAGGCTGGATATTGTACTGTCCTGTTACGGCCCAGATGAAACCATGGGCCTTTAGAAGGCCGAAATGCATGTTGGGCCTCAATTTTCACTAGTCGTCGACGGGCCTTCAACAGGCTGAAATGTAGACCGTGCCTTTTTGGGCCCAGTTATATCACGTGCAGTTACCAGGCCGAAACATATCTCGAGCCTTAGTTGGCCCACTGATATCATGGGCCTTTAAGAGGCCGAAAGCTTAGTGCAGACATCAACGGGCCGAATTATGCGATAGGCCTTTAACAGGCCCAAAGTCACGTTGGGCTTAACTGTTGCCACCTTTATCATGGGCTGTTAGTGGGCCCGATGTCCCGTCGGACCATATATGGCCCATGGGCAGCACGGGTCATTCCCAGGCCGAAAGTTACACCAGGCTGAAATGGGCCCATGTCTACATCGGGCCTCTAACAGGCCGAAAGTCATTGGGCTGTAATTGGGCCCAAATATTTGGCGGACAATTAATAGGCCAGATCTGGCTTCGGGCCATAAATGGGCCCAAATATTCAACGAAAATTAACGGGTCAGATCTGGTTTCAGGCCGTAAATGGGCCTTTATTAAGCAGGCCGTTATTGGGCTGGCCCACTAGTACCTAAGTAAGTACTACGGGCCTTTGACTACGCCGGCCTTTTTAACCTATATGGGCCTCTGTTGGGCCCAGCCACGTGTCGATGTATCGTAGGCATGTCTCCTCCAATGGACGGGCGACATCTGGCCCACTCACGAGCTGACAGGTGTTCCCTCCGGCCAATCAAAATTTGACACGTGGAGATTTCCCATTGGTCCCGGCTATTAACGGGTTATCAAATCCAAAACCGGACCCGATAGGTTAACGGCATTCCGTTATGGTGGATGTCACATGTCGTCACCCTTGACGAAATCACTTCTGTGACGCGCGATTTGTCGTCATGGAAGTGGACACTTCCATGATGATAATTTTGGTAATGTCATGGAACACTTCTATGACAGCACAAGTATGACTATCTTGATTCTCTCATAAAATTGTCATGCATGTACATGCATGACGAAAAACGCGACCTACTGTGAGAAACACGTATCATCACATAAGTGTATTTTTTTGTAGTGATGTGTTTTGCTTGGAGCGTCTTGTATCCTTTAAGTATTTGCTTTTTAGTTTGCCACAATCATCATTGATGTACACAACTTTTGGGACAGACACGCATGAATCGTGATTTATTAGAATACTCTATGTGCTTCACTTATATCTTTTGAGCCATGCAATTTTGCTCTAGTGCTTCACTTATATCTTTTTAGAGCACGACGGTGGTTTTATTTTATAGAAATTGATGCACTCTCGTACTTCACTTATATTATTTTGAGAGTCTTTAGAACAACATGGTAATATGATAGGCATCCAAGAGGGATATAATAAAAACTTTCATATAAAGTGCATTGAATACTATGAGAAGTTTGATTTCGTATGATTGTTTTGTGATATGAAGATGGTGATATTAGAGTCATGCTAGTAAGTGGTTGTGAATCTGAGAAATACTTGTTTTAAAGTTTGTGAGTCCCGTAGCATGCACATATGGTGAACCGTTATGTGATGAAGTCGGAGCATGATTTATTTATTGATTGTCTTCTTTATGAGTGGCGGTCGGGGACGAGCGATGGTCTTTTTCTACCAATCTTTCTGCCATTGCTAGTCTCTTTAGTACCACACTACTTTCGCCGGTACCATAAACCCACCACATACCTTCCTCAAAACAGCCACCATACCTACCTATTATGGCATTTCCATAGCCATTCCGAGATATATTGCCATGCAACTTTCCACCATTCCATTTATTATGACACGCTCCATCATTGTCATATTGCTTTGCATGATCATGTAGTTGACATTGTATTTGTGGCAAAGCCACTGTTCATCATTTTTTATACATGTCGCTCTTGATTCATTGCACATCCCGGTACACCACCGGAGGCATTCACATAGAGTCATATTTTTTCTAAGTATCGAGTTGTAATTTTTGAGTTGTAAGTAAATAAAAGTGTGATGATCTTCATTATTAGAGCATTGTCCCATGTGAGGGAAGGATGATGGAGACTATGATTCCCCCACAAGTTGGGATGAGCCTTCGGATGAAAAAAGAGGCCAAAAAATGAGAGAAGGCCCAAATAAAAAAATGAGAGAAAAGAGAGGGGAAATGTTATTATCCTTTTACCACACTTGTGCTTTAAAGTAGCACCATGATCTTCATGATAGAGAGTCTCCTATGATATCATCTTCATATACTAGTGAGATTTTTCATTATATAACTTGGCTTTATATTCCAATGATGGGCTTCCTCAAAATGCCCTAGGTCTTCGTGAGCAAGCGAGTTGGATGCACACCCACTTAGTTTTCTTTTTGAACTTTCATAAACTTATAGCTCTAGTGCGACCGTTGCATGGCAGTCCCTACTCACTCACATTGATATCTTTTAATGGGCATCTCCATAGCCCGTTGATACGCCTAGTTGATGTGAGACTATCTGTAACATCCCAATTTTCAATTTGGATGTTATACATAGGTCATCATATGCATATCATATTTTAATTTCATTTTGGTTGTGATCCTAGAAATCTTAAGCAACTCAAAGACACAAGGAGAGAGTTGGAGATTTCATAATTTTTCATATTTGAATTTTCTCAAATTTGAAAAGAGGATAAATTTGGTTTTAATATTTCTCTCTCCAAATATTTCTAATAATAAAAATAAAAGAGAGAACATAATATGAATTCTTCAAAAAAAGATGAATATTGGAGGAAAAAAAATCTAAAATCAAATAAATATTTTATTTGGAATTGTATTGCTGTTTTATTTGAATTAGGAAAAAATATACATTTTTTCAAAATTGTATTTTTAGGCCAGAAAAATGTTCATGTTGTTCTAAATATTTTATTTAGACGGTGAAAATTGTTTTTGGCATTTTTAGAATTTTTTATATTTTATTATGATTTTTGTTTTCAAGGGAATTTATTTTAATAAAAAAATCCACCTGACTTGGCCAGAGGCCCAGCCGAGCCGGGCCGAAGCCCACTCCCACGCCGCCGCCGTCTCCGGCACGGATGCTGAGGAGTCCGAGCCGGACTCCACCTCGGGCCGGCCCCTCCTCCAAGTCGCCGCCCCCTCGGCCTTTATATGTCGCCCCCACCGCCGCCCTCTCCTCCCACCCCGAGCCGCACCGCAGCCGAGCCGCGCCGCCCGATGCTGCGCCGCCGCTCGCCGCCGCCGCCGCCGTGCCATCGTCTGACCCACCCCGCCTCGCCGTTGCACTTGCACAACGCCGTCGTCGCCAGATCTCGCCGCCGTCGCTAGATCTTGCCGCCACTGGTTTTCTTTGTTGGACCGGTAAAAACCGACAAAACTATCCCCGGTTTTTTCTTTAAATCGGTTTGGTTTGGTTTTTTTCGGATTCATTATTTAGCGGACATTCACCCGAACGCCTCTGTTCGTGAACGCGTTCGTTCGTTTATCTCTGATAAGAACGTTCATTCGTTAGTCTTTTTTTCGGCCAGGGACCTATCCGTGATTATTTTTATCGTAGATTAGCCCCTGATCTTCAAATGCGCGCAACTTTTTAACCGTTTGTCCAAGTCCAGTGAAACCAACGCCAAAATCTTCGTCTCGAACCCCTCTTTCCAGTTAACCAACTTGAACATGGTTTTGACAAATTAAAATTTGGTTTCAAGAAGATTTGTTTTCGAACTTCTTTTGACCGTAGTTTGAGTTTCGTAGCTCCGATTCAATTGTTTCTTCTTGCGTATTGTAGCTCTTCACTTGTACTTTCCGTTTGGATATTTTCATTCGAGTTTTACCCATGAATCTACTGCTTGAGTGCTTATGTATATTATTGTTTGTTTGCAATAGAGTTTTCGGTGTGCGAAGCGTGCTACTACGAGTCACTAGGGTTTTCAGATCGTCAACAAGGCAAGTAACACTTTGATCATACCCCCTTATTACCTAGTTTTTATGCATTAGTCTCAACCCTCAAACACTGCATGGTTAGGACTAGAATACTTGTGGGTATTGGGAAGTAGTGATGAGGTAGAACCTATTGCCTTTATTTTCGAACCCTGGGAGTTACTCTATGTTATGCTTATATTGTTATGCTATGCTCATAGACATGGTTTGGTTTGAGTGAATCCATGATAGGTGTGAGAGTTTTAATTAATGGTTAAACTTAAGGTGGCTACTTTAATACACATCTGGGTGGATTGGTTGAGGCACCCTGGAGCACCCAGTGGTTGTTTGGGCACCTGGAGCAATCCAGTGTTGTCCTGGGATATCCCGTAGTACCCGTGTGATCATCCTACGATTTGCCACCCAGGCTCAAAGGGATCATAAGATTATTCATGCTGGAAACTTCCGTGTGCAGCCACAAGCCATTATGGGCTCTGGCATAGTAGACTAAGTTGTGTGACCTCTTTCAGTGGTAGGCTAGTAGATGTAGGGGATGTAGGTGGTACTATCTACCTAGAGTAAAGAGTTAATGCTTCTGAAAGACTGTGTCTCGGTCATCCGTTTCTCAAACACCATGTAGTGCGATAAATCCAACGGAGGAGAACGAGTCTGGTGGGGAAAAGTGCGCAAACCTCTGCAGAGTGTATAAACTAATCATGGTTAGTCGTGTCCCCGGTTATGGACATCTTGATTATCTGGTACTTGAATTATTGATTTGATCTCATCACTCTATTAATTAATTTGTTGGGTTGGTGATTATTAATTTGGGATTGAGTTGGAGGAACCTTCTCAATGTTTTCAACAAACTTTGTAGATAAATAAAATTTATTCCTTTGTTGTAGGGAAAAATTAGCTTTCTGCAAAAATAAGCATAGAGCCTCCACCAGCCAAATATGCATATAGTTATAGCTGCTACATCTTCATTGCTCTACAGTGTTATTTTGCCAGCATATTCCATGTGCTAACCCATTTTGGGCTGCAACATATTATGTTGCAGACTTTTTAGACGTAGAGTAAGGTGCGCTAGGTCATTGTCTTGCACTCAGCTATGTCGTTGGAGTTGATGGACTCGCTTTATCTTCCAAGCCTTCCGCTGTTATCTTCATTAGATGGCCTTCAACCATATTATTGTAATAAGTACTCTCTTTTGAGATATTCGATGTAATAAGTGTGTGATTGAAACTCTGTTATAAATCCTTCAAGTACTGTGTGTGCCAGCATTACCGATCCAGGATGACACTTCTGGACAGAGATTTGATCGTTTGAGGTCGGATCGCTACAAGATGGTATCAGAGCACACGCTAACTGTAGGACGCGACCACTAAGATGAGCCATAGGTCACTCTTATCTACTCATTTCTGACTCTTCTCCACTTTCCACTCTATAGATGGTGAATCCAAGGAACAAGTTTGCTCAACCGGATGAAGACACCCCTTTTGGACGACACTTGAAGGAAGCCACTAGATACCTGAACATCAGAATACCAAGCTTCACCGGGACCTACACCGCCACTCTACCAGAAGAAGAGCGCTGGACAGTTCGAGTACATGTTCCAGGAAGGACATTCACACCAGTTACTGAGCCCATAGAGTTTTCTTTTTGATGCACCAACATGGAGTCTAGGAAAGAGAATGGCAGCTCACATCGCCATGGGACGCATCGACGAAGTTTACCGCAAGGATCTTAAGGACACCATCTACCAAATTTGTGGACGCCGAGATGAGCAATGTGAGATGATCAGCACCCGGAGTGACAAGTCCATTGCAGCCTACATCCAGGAGTTAAATCAACACATTCGTCGACAGGAGAACCAGATGTGTGCCAGCATGATAGACCTGAAGAAGGTGATGACCAGGAACATGGAACTAGAAGAGGAACTCAAGTCTACACGTGATGGATATGAAGAGGAAATTGCAGTTCTACTGGAGAAGAATGAAGACCCGAAGAAGAAGCTAGGAGTATTCATGGGAGACCCAGCACCAGGAGGAGATGACTATCATCCCGAGGACTACATCATGATCGACGACACCGACTCCGACCCCGACAGTGATGATGACTATGAAGACAAAGCTGGAGCAGATATCATGGAATCTTCTTCCGATCAAAATTTCTAGTCGACCACCATATTATCAATAGTATACCCCCATATATATAGAATAGTCCGAGTACTTTGTAATGGTAGCTAGATCGATTGTATGCCCTTGTTTGAATTGAGTGGTGTGATATGAATGTGTTTGTCTCATGTGCATATGGGTAGTGATATCCCACATAGACCCCACTCTATTCTAATCTCTCCCCTCTAAACCTATCAGATGCCTCCAAGATGTGACCCCGGATTTGTTTTCCCACCGGAGCTAACCCAACTGATCCAACAACAGAATGCCTTGATGTAGCTATTAGTCCAGAACCAGGGCAACAACAACAACAACAACAACAACAACAATCCTCCGCCACCACCTCTAGTTGATAACTTAGCTCGATTTCTAAGGTTGAATCCACCGGTGTTTTCTAATAGCACCGAGCCGATTGTTGCTGATGACTGGCTCCGCAGGATTGGAAGGGAGTTGACCACCGCAGGTTGCACAAATGCTGAGAAGGTGCACTTTGCCACACATCAATTGGATGGACCAGCAGCCTCATGGTAGGAGAATTACACGTCCACTTTTCCCATAGCCAATGTCACTTGGGATCAATTCCAGCAAGCTTTTTGTACCGCACATGTCTCAACTGGAGCTATGAGCATGAAGAAGCATGAGTTTCGAACTTACGCCAGGGAAATCGTACTGTGGGGCAGTACGTGGATGAGTTTAGTAAGTTAGCTCGCTATGCCCCAGATGATGTGGCCACAGATGCTGCGAAGCAGGAGAAGTTTATGGAAGGGCTGAATGATGAGCTGAGCATGCAGTTGATGGTGGCAACATTCAATAACTACCAGGATTTGGTAGATAGGGACCTTATGATTGAAGGGAAGCAGCAACGGATAGAGAGCCGCAAAAGGAAGTATGGACAAGGGAAGTATAATTCTAGAGCTCAGTAGAAGCCTTGTTTTACCCCTAACTCGGGAGGACACAATCATATTCATGGAGGCCATACCCACCATGGAGGGAGTTCGCATAATCACAGTGGCCCCAAGAATGGGAATGGGAATGGGAATGGAGGAAGCAACAGACAGAACCGTTCCAACCCAGCAACCCCTGCCAGGAAGGATTTAAGCTACATTACTTGTTTCAAGTGCGGGAAGACTGGACACTACGCCACTAAATGTCTTGAAGCAAAGAATGGAAATGGAAATGGAAACTCTGGGAAGAAGCCCAATCCATTCACCAGAGGTCAGGTGAACCACATCAATGTTGAGGAGGTTGAAGATCAGCCTGACGTAGTGATCGGTAAGTTTTTGATTAAGTCATTTACCACACTCGTTCTTTTTGATACTGGTGCATCGCATTCATACATATAAAGGGGATTTGTGGACAATTTTAAGTTGCCAATCATAGCCCTTAGGTCACCCATGTTAGTAAGTTCGCCAGGAGCAGAGTATATGGCCAGCCGATGGTGTGATCGGTTACGCTTAACCATTGGTAGTCATGTTTTCCCCTCAGACCTAATAATTTTGGAGTCCCAAGGATTGGATATAATATTAGGCATGGATTGGTTATCGAAGTATGGAGGAAACATCGACTGTGCTAGTAGGTCAATTTTACTCACAACCCCGGAGGGAAAAAGGATCAAGTACGTGTCTAGGCATGCACCACAGAGGACCCAAGTAAATTCTCTCTCGGGAGTTGTTCAAGAAGAAGTGTGTGTTGTAAAGGATTACCCGGATGTATTTCTAGAGGAACTACCAGGCATGCCACCAGATTGAGACATAGATTTTTTGATAGAACTGTTGCCAGGCACCGGACCAATATCGAAGAGACCGTATGGATGCCCACAAATGATCTGGAGGAAATTAAGAAGTAGATTAAGGAGCTCTTGGAGAAAGGTTATATTTTACCAAGTTCATCACCGTGGGGAGCCCTAGTGCTCTTGGTTGAGAAGAACGATGGATCTTTGTGAATGGTTGTTGATTATCGAGCATTGAATGAAGTGACAATCAAGAACAAGTATCCACTACCGATGATCAATGATCTATTTGACCAGTTGCAAGGAGCTAAAGTATTCTCCAAGATCGATCTTTGTTCAGGATACCACCAGTTGAAGATACAAGAACATGATATACCTAATACATCTTTTACCACAAGGTACGGGCTATATGAATACACGGTCATGTTATTTGGATTGATTAATGCCCCTGCCTATTTTATGAGTATGATGAACAAGGTATTTGTCAGTGTCAAAACTGGCGGATCTCGGGTAGGGGGTCCCGAACTGTGCGTCTAAGGCGGATGGTAACAGGAGGCAGGGGACATGATGTTTTACCCAGGTTCGGGCCCTCTTGATGGAGGTAAAACCCTACGTCCTACTCGATTATTCTTGATAATATGAGTAGTACAAGAGTTGATCTACCACGAGATCGGAGAGGCTAAACCCTAGAAGCTAGCCTATGGTATGATTGTATGTTTTCCTACAGACTAAAAACCCTCTGGTTTATATAGACACCAGAGGGGGCTAGGGTTACACAAGGTTGGTTACAAAGAAGGAGATATACATATCCGTATTGCCTAGCTTGCCTTCCACGCCAAGTAGAGTCCCATCCGGACACGGGACGAAGTCTTCAATCTTGTATCTTCATAGCCCAACAGTCCGGCCAAAGGATATAGTCCGGCTGTCCAGAGACCCCCTAATCCAGGACTCCCTCAGTAGCCCCTGAACCAGGCTTCAATGACAATGAGTCCGACGCGCAGTGTTGTCTTCGGCATTGCAAGGCGGGTTCCTCCTCCGAATACACCACAGAAGAGTTTGAATCCAAGGATAGTGTCCGACCCTGCAAAATAAGTTCCACATACCACCGTAGAGAGAATAATATTTCCACAAATCCAATCTGCTGACACATTTTGGTAGCATGTCATCATGCCATGGCCCGGTAATTATCCGAACCGTTTTTCCTTAACCAGCCCCGCACATAACGCGAGGCGGTTTCTTGACACGTCTTGTCAAAGCAGAGATCGTGTTCCCCTTATTACAGGATTCTCATTAATACGGACATGGGTAACCAAACCGTGCCTAGGACTCCTAGATTTTAGGCAAGTCCCAAACGGCCACGAGGAGGACGCTTGATATTCACCCTCTTTATAAAGGGACAAGGCTTTTACTTCTTCCCTCCCGTGCTCAATCGAATCCTTCCCCCGCCTCGAGTTCTAACACTCAAAGCCCAGCCCAGGTCAGGTGCTTCGGACCTTCAATCATGTCCGGATCCAGCCTTCAAGGCCGGTGGATGCCTTCCTCCGTCACGGAGGAGGATATCAAGAAGTTGAAGGAGGCCAGATACCTGACCGCTGAAATTTCGCATAGGTTGCCCGCCCGAGGGCAGGTCATCCCTACTCCCGAACCCAACGAGAGCGGTGTGTTCGTCTCCCACTTCCTCCAAGGACTAGGCCTCGCTCTGGATCCTTTTGTTAGGGGTCTTATGTTCTATTACGGGCTGGATTTTCGCGACCTAGCCCCGGATTCCCTCCTTCACATCTCGTCATTTATTGTCATTTGTGAGGCCTTCCTCCGCATTACCCCTCACTTCGGCCTGTGTCTCAAGACCTTTGATGTGAAGCCGAAGATGGTCGAGGGGCAGTACGCAGCGTGCGGAGGTTCTCTAATAAGCAAAATTGCTGGCGCTCCATGGCCGAAGGGCTCCTTTCCAGAGGTGTCCAGATTGTGGCAACGGGAGTGGTTTTACGTCACAGCTCCCCGAAGTGCCAAGTGGGTAGCCGACCCACCTTCCGCTTGAGCCCTCCACCACAACTGATGTCATGGATCAGCAGGGGGCTGAGCTGGGGCCCAGCCAAGGACGTGCCCATACTGCAGAGCCTCATCCGAGATCTCTTCGAGGGAGATTTCAGTCTAGTTAGGGTGATGCAAGTCATGCTGGTTCGTCGAGTCCAGCCTTGCAAAGGCCGGCCCCTCCGCATGTGGGAATTCAACCCGGAAGGACCGCGCACTATTCAGAATTTCCTCAGTCTGACGCACGAGAAGATGTACAAATCGTTCTTTGGACCCCAAATAGAGTGTCCGGACACTACCGAGGATGTGGGCCTGAGCAGCAACCGCACCGCGGCCCAAGTAAGTAATCCCATGGCCAAATGCACTGTCCTTTTCTTTATCATGACATCATTCTGAAGAATCGCTCTTTGACCAGGACTGGATAACAAAGGCGAAGATAATCCGGTGTTTGGCCCCCCTTCTTGAAGGCTTGGACAATCCGGTGCTGGAAAAGATGCTCGAGCCAGCACCTTGCCTGGTGCCCTCAAAGGAAGATGAAGGGGGGGAATAAAGAGGGCGAAGAGATCCACCACTACCTATTCCAGCGTGCGGAGGTTCTCTAATAAGCAAGGGAATGAGCGTCCCCTGGGTTGTTCTCCATCGCTACCTATTCCAACCGAGGGAATGAGCGTCTCCATGAGGGAGGACAACCCAGGGGAAGAATCTGACATTCTCTCGCCCCGGGGAAGGAAGAGGACTACCTCTGAAGATCTGGAAACCAAGGTTTCCAAACGGGAGAAGAAATCTCCACCAGAGGGTCCTGCCTCGGAGGGTGCTCTTGCCGCACAATGTCCGCGCGGGGATCAACCCTCTAACGAGCTGTAAGTAATCAAAAAGTACTTAATAGTGAAGATATCCTACCTTACTTCTGAGGAAAATAACCGAAGCATTTATCTTGCAGTTTGGATCTTAGCCCTTCTCAGCAGAGCTCGTCTTCGGGGGATCTTCTTCTGGAGATGATGGAGAGCGAAACGCCTCCCCCGGACTCCCCAGCTCTAGAAGCGGGCGACCTTGAAGTGTCATTGCGGAGGGTCTCTCCGGATCCAGCGAGGCCAGAAGACAATCCTATGGCCACCCGAAGTCCCCAGTATCCGGCTCTTGAAGAGAGTAACCAAATGAGTCCAGCACCGTCTGCTATGCGGTCGGACGTAATGAGGGATCTGCTAGAGCGAGCGACTATCTCAGAAGAGCACCATACATTGATGGGTATGGTGGTTGAAAGGATTTCGTCCGCCGAAAGCGGGTTGCATGAAGCCTTTATGAGTCTACTAACGGGTTTTGAGGTATGTGAAATGATGTATATTTTTGACAGTACCGCACATTTTAAGGTGTGCCCTATGTAGATAGTAGCCCCTGAGACTATGGTTGTCGTCGAGAATGGCGGCAAACAGAGGATCATAGTCCCAGGTAATAACCAAACCTCCTTTATGTGCAGGTGGTTGAAGCTTCGATGGCTAGCTGGATTGATGGGTTTGCCGGACTAAAGTGGCAACTGGATGTGGCAGATGCCGACATTGTGCTTGTCAACAAGCGGCTTGACGAGGCATAGGGTGAGTGATTTTTCTGGTGATCGACACATAATAAGAGCAGCATGATGCCAGTATCTTTAATATGTTGTGACTGCAGATGGAGCTGCCACCGCGGAGATGGATGCCACCACTATCGTGGCGCAGGGTTCGGCCATAGGCTGAGTGGCTGCCGAGCACTATTTTGAAGAAGTTCTTGAAGGCGCTCGTTCCATAGAGGCCCAGTGCTCGAAGAATATTATGTTTGAATGACATGTATTCCCATAGTAAAAACAATATTTTATTAAGTTTATCAAGACTCTGTTTATACTTTTGCCTGAAAGTATTATGATGCCTCCTGTGCGGCCGTTTATGTATATATGTATATAACCTGAAAGATTGCAGTCGTTGGCTTCATCCCCCACGCATATAATGCAGGGATGTTCGCAGAACACGCATGTTCACACTTGATCCAAAGTCTTGGTCCATTAAGGAGGTGATAGCGCAGCGAACTAGGCAACCAGACTATAATGCTTTAACACTTTCACTTAGCCAGAGGAGTTTGACAGTGGGGCTACTATATAGCCCCTGGTGGCTCCGCACTCATCCGAATTTAGGGTGCGTATATGCCTGGCCGGGAAACGACCCTTCGTTAAGGCGGAGGAATCCCGAAGATTCCGGTAGGTTATCGAGTGGTTGACCAGTCTCACGCTATATCATGATAGTCAGTTTTCGACTTTCTCTACTGAGGTCCTTGTCGGCGTTCTGGGAACGGGGGTCCCCAGCCTTGCCTGCCTGCGGCCTGCGGTGTGGCTCAAAGGGGGGCCCAGCACGGCCCATCTTCATCAACACAGACCCAAGACCCTCGCGAGGGGCCAAGCCTCGCGGGGCGGACGACACGGAGCTTCCTCAGGCACGGCGTCACCAGGCTGGCTCGCAAGGAGGCGGAGAGATCAAGGCGGGGTACCTCACGAGGTGCCCGTGACGCAAGCCATGACGACCACGGGCGCCAGGCGGGCGCCAGCCCACGCAGTGTCCTCCTTTCCCCTTTGGTGCAAAGGGGGCAAGCGCAGCCGCGGAGTACCGAGGCATCAGGCAAAGGTTGCCATTTCGGTGCAACAAGACCAAGACCAGGGGGACTGCAAGATGGAGGTCATCGTGGAGCCCAAGACGGCGTCACCACCAGAGCTTTGTGCAGGCGAGGACCAACTTTAGTCAGGATAAGTGTTCCAGATGTTCCCCTTCAAAATGGCCAATTGTTGGCGCCCTTCCCGCTCAATATTTGGGAAGAGGCCCAGGGCCATTGCCTATAAATAGGACCAGCCACCCACAGGGAGGGGAGGTTCGAGATCGAGCATCGAGGATCAAGGATCGGATCGAAATCAGAGAGAGAGAAGGGTGACTGAACTCCTCCTAGCAGTTCGTCCCCCCCCCCAGCCAAGAACAGACCCTCGCGAGGCTGTTCTTCCTTGTATTGTTCATCATCATCAGCCCAAGAGGCAATCCACCACGCCACACACTGGAGTAGGGTATTACACCACAACGGTGGCCCGAACCAGTATAAACCCTGTGTCTCTTGTGTTGTTCTTTCCATAGCTTAGATCTTAGCAAGGCGGAGGGGTGCAGGTAGGTAGGAGGCGAAATCTCCGCGCGCACCCCAGTGTTCATCTGCCGGAACCCGAAATCCAGCATTTGGCACGCCAGGTAGGGGTGCGCCGGAATTCGTCTTCCACCACCTCGTTCTCCTCCGACCATCGCGCCCATGTCTGACGCTCGTCGGGCCCGCGCCGAGCGCCGGGCCGCTCTCGCTTCCCGCGTCGCCCAGACGGCTCCTGTCGGTGGGCGTCCTCGCCGTTCCCCGTCACCTGCCGTCAACCCCGCCACCGGCCCGGCGGGGGACGAGCAGCAAGCATCGTCTCAGCATCCGTCAGTGCGGCAAGACGGCCGCACCGCTACTCCCTCGCTCACCCCAGCTGGTTCTTCGTCCCGCGCGCTCCGCGCACCCATGGAGGCTCGAGCCACGCTCATCACGGCAAACGAGCTCCTGCGCTACCGTCCCGTCGATGACGTCTACGAAGAATGGCTCGACCGCATCGCCGAGCTCGTCCGCACCGCAAGGGGCTCTCCTGCGCCATCCGTTCCGCTGCACCGACCCTGCCCCGCGCGGGCGACGAGGCTCCGGCGGCACCCCGTCTGCCTCCTCCTCAAGAAGGCGCCATGGCTCCAAGGCGCGTGGGCCCTGGGAAGAATCCGCTCCGTCAGGTGCCAGCGCGGCAAGAGCAAAGCTGCCAAGAAGTCCCTCGCCCGCAAGAAGCTGCCCGGGCGCTCCCTGCTCCAGCACGTTGCGACCATGCTCCTGCTCCTGCACGCCAAGACCCCACGCTACTCCCAGCTGCAGCGTGTGGGGACATGCAAGACCAAGCTCTCTGTCACCCAAGGCCACCCGTGGCCACGGCAGGCTGCCGTGCCTTCACCACCGAGCTACGCAGCATCGCGTGGCCCGGCAAGTTCAAGCCAGACCTGCCTCCTCGTTACGACGGCATGGCCGACCCTGCGGAGTTCCTCCAGCTCTATGAGCTGGGCATCAAAGCTGCCAACGGAGACGAGAAGGTCATGGCGAACTGGTTTCCCATGGTGCTCAAGGACGGGGCCCGCACCTGGCTCCTGAACTTGGCTACAGGCACGATCTCCTCCTGGGACGAGATGCGCACCCGCTTCATCGCCAACTTCCAAGGTACTCATGACCGGCCACCTGCCGTGAGCGACATGCGCCGCATCAAGAAACAACCCGGGGAGACCCTGCAACAGTACATCCAGCGGTTCAACAACGCACGCCTCAAGATTCCCAAGGTGACTGAGGAGGCCATCATCTCAGCCTTCTCTGACGGCATGCGCGATGTCAAGATGAAAGAGGAGCTGGCGATGCATGAAGACCTGTGCACTTCCTTGGAGCTGTTCAACTTGGCAACCAAGTGTGCTAGGGCTGAGGAAGGGCGTCTCTCCCTCCTCGAGCTGCCTGCCGCAGACCCAGAAGAGAAGAAGCCCAAGGCCAAGGATGTGAAGCGCAAGGGGGCTGCTGTGCTCGCGGCAGAACCAGACACCAAGCGGGGCAGAGATCAGCCTGAACCTTCCAAGGGCAGTCGATACTGTGTGTGCCACGACCTCCACACCCACAACACCAACGAATGTCAAGAGCTCCGAGCCATGCGAGAAGGAAGGATCGGCCGTCGCCCCGACCATGGTGACCGGGGCTACGGTCGAGGAGGAGGATGGAACGCAGGACGCTGGGAAGACCGTGGCCCGCGCCAAGGGTGGCGCGATCAACCTCGCGATGATCGCTGGCAAGACCCGCCTCGCGAGGGAGACTGGAGGGATCAGCCTCGCGAGGATCGCCCGCAAGGCAACGCAGGCCTCCCTCCGCTGCCGTCGCAGCCAAGGAGAAACGAGGACCGCCACCAGGACGAGGGGGCTGGGGGCTTCCAGGAGCCGCGCGCGATCGCCTGCATCCTGGGCGGGGCTCAAGCCCCAGCCTCTCAACGCATCTTCAAGCAGTTCGCCCGCGAAGTGAATGCAGTCCACCCCAAGCTCGAAGCCACGCGCCCTCTCAGGTGGTCGGCGTGCGCCATCATGTTCAGCTCAGCAGATCAGCTCAAGTGCGCGGCTACAGCCGGAGTCCTCCCGATGCTTTGTTCCCCAATCATCAGCAACGTGGTGGTCACCAGGACCCTCATCGATGGCGGGGTAGGGCTCAACGTCCTGTCCGTGGAAACATTCAACAATCTCCAAGTGCCCTACAGCCAGCTTCAGCCAACCAAGCCTTTTTCCGGAGTCAGCGACGGCTCCACGGTTCCGATTGGGCAGGTCCGCCTCCCTGTCACCTTCGGGGCATGCGACAACTACCGCACCGAGCTCATCGACTTCGACGTCGCTCACATTCGCCTGTCGTACAACGCCATCCTTGGGTACCCAGCGCTGGCCAAGTTCATGTCCGTAACTCACCACGGCTACAACGTCCTCAAGATGCCAGGAAGTGGCAGAGTCATCACGGTGGCCTGTGAAGAGAAGGACGCGGTGTGTTCCCTGGAGCGAGCCTTTGAGGTCGCGTCACTAGAAGACCCGGATCGCGGAAGCAGGAGGCTTCCCGAGACCGCCCCCAAGAAGAAGAAGACATCGTCCGGCCCGACCCCTCAGGAGGCAGGCCCCTCTGGGCCCGCGCCTGCCCTGGGGGAACCTCCTTCCATTGCATAGGAAAGCGCGCCCAGCGCCCTCCTCAGGCAGGGCTCGGGGGCTCTCCCATGGAGGGCCACCGACCTGGCTAGGGTCACGGGGGAGGCGCTTGGGCACCACATGGAGGCGTGTTTCAAAGCACGTTTTCCTCAAGAAGGAGTAAGGTAAGGAGAGCCAGACCCTCAGGAGTTCGTCAGCAAGGCCATTCAGGAGCTACAGGAGTCAAGAGTCATGAAAGACGGCCGCCGCCTACCAGCAGTGGCTCCCCATCCAGGCGAGGATGGTGGGCTGCACGTCTGCATCAACATACCAGGGCTCAATCGAGTCGCCTCTCTGGAGCGCCTCTGGCCCTCGCGAGTGGGCACTGCGGAGGTCCACCCCACAGCTACGTTTGCATGCCTTACAGCTTGCCGAACGCGGCTGCCACGTACCAGCGCCTCATGAGCGGCATCATGGAGGCACAAGAGGCCAGGCGTTCCGCAGCCCTGGCAGAGATGGAGATGGTCCGCGAGGAGCCACCAGCGCCTCCGGAGCCTCCCGAGGCCCCTAGGCCTGGGGGCTCGTGAGGATCGGCTTCCGCAGCCCACCGAGTCTGCTACACCAACAGTCCTTCGTCCTCAACATCATCAGGTGACATATTTCAAGTTTCATTTCCAGCTGGGAGCGCCCCCCCAGGGCTGCATTATTCCCAGGCCGCGTGGGTCCGTCTCTGCGGCATGTATCCCTTTTATTTCATGTTGTTAGCTTACCTTGTTGGGGGCGCCCCTTGGGCTGCATCATCCCCAAGTCGCTCGGGCCTGACCCAGTGATGTCCGCCTTCCCAGCGTCTATTTGAATGAATCCACTCCTTCGCGGCTAATGTGTTTGACCTAGTTGCCCGCTCAACTGACGCCAACTGACGGAACTGCTCCCAAATGGCATGACGCTTGCGCATGGGTCCGTCCCTACAACGCCGACAAACCTAAATGGCTGAGCTCTGGCCGTGGCAGCCCCGCATGGCGCCACCTCGTCAAGCCTTCAGTGCCTCATTGCCCCTCATAAGCAACCAACGGCTGACTGTCAATTGTCATGGCAACCCCTCATTCTTTCTATGATGGGTTTACAGGATCTCCTAAAGGAGCCGCGTCAGGCAAGGCCCTTGCGGTGTCTCCTTCACTCTCATCCGCGCGAACCGCTTGCACGTTAAAGGGGGGTGCCTGAGCATCGCGACTCAGGGCTCCTACTGGCTCTCCAGCCCTCACCCTCTGGCCTTGTCCACGGCATCGCGACCTGGCATACCAACGACGGCTGAGACTCGCTCGAGGGCCGGGACCCGAGGACGTAGAGCAGAAAGGGGAGCAAAGGCAAGAGGGGAGGGACACGCGAGGACCTCGCCGAGCAACCTCACGCCTGCTGATGCACGGACCCGGCGATACACCAGAGAGCGACCCCTGATTCTCGAGATAAGTCACCACCCGGAAGCACCAGCTACCGTGGCACCATCCCCGCACCTAATGCAATCCCGTGTTAGCGACGCCGCTCTCCTTTCTCACCGAATGACGGCTGCTTGAGCGCCAAAGGGGACCTCCTGAGCATCGCAACTCAGGGGCTCTTACCGGACTCTGGGTCGCTCACCTCCTGGCCTTGACCACGGCATCGTGACCTGGCATACCAGCGACGGCTGAAGCCGCCTTGGGACTAGGACCTGTTGGCGCAGAGCACCAAGCCCTCGTGAGGTTCGAAAGGGAGAACTGAGCTAAGACGGAATGAGCAACTCGCACAATTCTACGACAAGGGTTATATTAACAAAACAGGATCACAGGCACCTTACAAGCCCCCACGGGACGCGTCTTTGATTCCTCGCAGGGAACAGATCCTAAAAGGACGCTAACTACGCGCGCCCCTGCAAAAGACGCCATCATCAACAGTGGGCCGTCAAGCACCGGCGCCAACCCCATCCAGATCAGAGGCGGCGACGGCCTGACAAGCCCGCCCTACTCCAGGAGCGGCGCCTGCTCGGGGGCTCGTAGCTGTCGTCGCTCATCTCCGGAGTCGCTGGAACCTCCGGCGCCTCCGCCGCCTGAGGAGCCGCCAAGGGAGCGGTCGGCGGGCCCAGTCCTCGCCGCAGCAGGGTCCCGACCACCTCTCCCGGGGTAGCACTCCAGCCGGCGCCCGTTCGCATCGAAGACCTTGAAGAACATCACCGAAGCACCGTCGTACTCCAAGTGGATCGCGAAGGCGCCTCTTGTCCTGCAAACCCGGGTGACTTCTCTCCAGTCTCAAGTCATGAAGACCTCGCCCGGGGCAACGACCGCGACCTCTGCCTCGGTCGCGAGGGTGCTGCAACCGGCATGCTGCAGCCAAAGCTCCAGGAATTCTCCCTGTGGGATGATGGAGGCGAAGAAGGGAGGAAGGCGAATCCAAGACCGAGGAGGCATGGCGGCGTGGAACACGAACTCTCGGGAGGAGCCCTTGGTGTGGACCCCAGGGGGACGACCCACACCTTTGTGACCCGTCGGCACCGATGGCGGCGCCGCCCGTGGCGATCAGCATCAGCTCCTTCAGGGCCCTCGTTGTGGGTGTACAAGGGAAGCGGGAACCCCGGCGGTGGCCGCTCGCACCAGGGCCTCGACACCACCTGATGGGCCCCCTCGTCCGGGCCGTGGAGGATGAGCCGTTTCTTCGGCGGGAACGGGTCTGGTTCCTCTCGGGGAGCCTTTCCCTTCTCTGCCGTCAAGAACCGGCGGATCGGAGCCATCGCAGCAAGACGGAGCAAGGACCGGGAAGAAGGAGAAGCAAGAAGGGATGGACTGGAAGGGCGCGCGCCGTTCCATACTTATGGCTGGCGAAGGCCAACCGCCGACCTCCACGATCGCAGGTAATCATGACCCGCTTTGCATGCAAGGACTTGTCCAATCCGTGCAGTTGCCAAGGCGCCATGGGGAAGTGGAGACGCCCACGTCCAATCAACCGCCACGCGGCGCCCAAGACCGCAGGCTGTTAGGGCTCGCGGCGCTTCGCTCTTGCCCTTCCGCCTCCCTGCACGGCCAAGTCTGGGCGCGCCTTGGGCCCGGGGGCTACTGTCGGCATTCTGGGAACGGGGGTCCCCAGACTTGCCTGCCTGCGGCCTGCGGCGTGCCTCAAAGGGGGCCCCAGCATGGCCCATCTTCATCAACACAGACCCAAGACCCTCGCGAGGGGCCAAGCCTCACGGGGCGGACGACACAGAGCTTCCTCAGGCATGGCCTCACCAGGCTGGCTCGCAAGGAGGCGGAGAGATCAAGGCGGGGTACCTCACGAGGTGCCCGTGACGCAAGCCATGACGACCACGGGCGCCAGGCGGACGCCAGCCTGCGCAGTGTCCTCCTTTCCCCTTTGGTGCAAAGGGGGCAAGCGCAGCCGCGGAGTACCGAGGCATCAGGCAAAGGTTGCCATTTCGGTGCAACAAGACCAAGACCAGGGGGACTGCAAGACGGAGGCCATCGCGGAGCCCAAGACGGTGTCACCACCAGAGCTTTGTGCAGTCGAGGACCAACTTTAGTTAGGATAAGTGTACCGGATGTTCCCCTTCAAAATGGCCAATTGTTGGCGCGCTTCCCGCTTAATATTTGGGAAGAGGCCCAGGGCCATTGCCTATAAATAGGACCAGCCACCCATAGGGAGGGGAGGTTCGAGATCGAGCATCGAGGATCAAGGATCGGATCGAAATCAGAGAAAGAGAAGGGTGACTGAACTCCTCCTAGCAGTTCGTCCCCCCCCCAGCCAAGAACAGACCCTCGCAAGGCTGTTCTTCCTTGTATTGTTCATCATCATCAGCCCAAGAGGCAATCCACCACACCACACACTGGAGTAGGGTATTACACCACAACGGTGGCCGAACCAGTATAAACCCTGTGTCTCTTGTGTTGTTCTTTCCATAGCTTAGATCTTAGTGAGGCGGAGGGGTGCAGGTAGGTAGGAGGCGAAATCTCCGCGCGCACCCCAGTGTTCGAACCTCAAGGGTCTGCCGGAACCCGAAATCCGCAGTGCTCGTCCGGATGAACTAGGGAACGATCACGGTAGTTCTCCTGGTGCCGCCTTAGCCGATAGAGCGGAACCTAAGGCAGCAAAACACAGGAGCCGGGCAAACCCAACATTTGACAAAAGACATGATTCGGAGCTGATGCATATAAGGCCAAACTCGCGACGCCGAACACTCCCTAAGGTATTCTGTCTTTATGGTGTAAACCGGGCCTAAACAGTGCCCTTTGTAATAAGCCCCTGGTGTCCAGGTACGTGCAATATTCTGACGTGGCCACATGCCAATACGTCAGCATCCTTCTCAATTGTACTGAGAATCCGGGGGATGTGTATCAACAAGAGACAGTAAAAAAGGTTTACGCAGGGTCCTAATATAAAAAGAATCCTCGGAACGGGTCCCTGCTGCACGTCTGCGCCTGTGTCCCCGTTGTGTCGTATCCTGGACGGGTGTAGCACGATGTTCATCTGTAAAAGAGAGGAACTTAGTTGAAAAGTTGTCGTGCAAAAAGGTAGGTTCTACTAAAGAAAATATGTACAATTCAAGATGAGTAAAGTTGATTCTAATTGCCACTTGTTTACGCGCGTTGAGCCCCTTGTATTGTAATAGGGGTATAGCCATCAAACCTGTATCAATTACATATAACTGCGCCAGACTCGTCTAACCGCGTCCATGGTCTTAATGACCTGTCAGATGCTTCAGTTGGTGAGGCCGTTTAGCGTGCGGTTGCCAAGGCAGCCGCACGGTCTTCCGCGCGCAAGGAGTGCTCAATATTTCCATTGATCGCAATGATGCTGCATGGACCGGGCATCTTAAGCATAAGAGAAGCATAATGCGGTATTGCGTTAAAGCGAGCGAAAGCTTCGCGTCCGAGTAGAGCTTGATAGCCACTTTGGAATGGAGCGATGTGGAAGGTTAACTTTTCATTGCGGAAGTTATCAGGAAAGCCAAATATAACCTCTAGTAGCAGGGAGCCCGTGCAATGGGCTTCTGGGCCTGGCGTTGCTCCTTTAAAGGTAGTATTGCTATGGCTAATTTTTGCTAGGTCTATCCCCATGTTGCGTACTGTGTCCTGATATATCAGGTTTAAACTGCTGCCGCCGTCCATCAGATCGTGTGAAGAGGTAACCGTCAATTATTGGGTCTAATACCAAGGCAGCCCATCCTGCACGTCAGACAATTGCTGAGTAATCCCCATGGTCAAAAGTGATCGGTTGGGATGACCAGTGGCAGAATTCCGTGGTGATAGGCCCTGGGGCATGTGTCTCTGGGAGTGCCGCTTTGTTTCTCCCCTTTATTACGTGTAACACGTTGACTGTTTTGACTTCTTGTGGGAATTTCTTCTATTCCCCAGTGCTTTGCTTGCGAGGCTCGTCCTCGTCTTCGCTTGGTGTACCCTGCCCCTTATGTTCGGCGTTGAGCTTGCCGGACTTCTTGAAGACCCAACATTCTCTATGGGTATGATTTGCAGGTTTGTCGGGGATACTATGGATCTGACATATTTGGTCCAGAATCTTGTTTAGGCTCGACAGTTCGTCTCTGTTGCCTTTGGAGGGCGGCTTTTGCTGACCTGGCCGAGAGCTTCTGAATCCGGCATTTACCGATGTGCTCTTCGGGCTGTCTTCTTTATTCCGGCGCTTGTTTTTGCTGAGTCGTGATTTCCCGTTTCCGTCCCTGACTTCGGATGTACTTGGGTCGCTGGTGCTGCATCAGGCTAACCAGCTGTCCTCACCCGCGCAAAAGCGAGTCATGAGGCTTGTTAATGCTGCCATTGTTGTCGACTTTTCTTGGCCGAGGTGTCTGGCGAGCCATTTGTCTCGAACACTGTGCTTGAAAGCTGCTAAGGCTTTGGCGTCTGGACAGTCTACTATTTGGTTCTTCTTAGTGAGGAACTTGTTCCAAAGTTTTTGGGCTGACTCTCCGGGCTGTTGAGTTATATGACTTAAATCGTCTACATCCGGTGGTCGGACATAGGTCCCTTGCAAATTTGGCCGAAAGGCGTCTTCGAGCTCTTCCCAGCTTCCCATGGAGTTTTCGGGGAGGCTTTTAAGCCAGTGCCGAGCTGGCCCTTTGAGCTTGAGGGGTAAGTACTTGATGGCGTGGAGATCGTCTCCTCGAGCCATGTGGATATGGAGGATATAGTCCTCAATCCAGACCCCAGGGTCTGTTGTTCCGTCGTACGCCTCTATGTTTACAGGTTTGAATCCCTCTGGAAATTCATGGTCCAGCACCTCATCGGTTAAACATAGGGGGTGTGCGGCACCCCTGTATTTGGGTGTACCATGGTGTTCGGATGTTTGTTGTGTTGTATTGCATACTGGAGCGCGCTTGCGTGGCCCGTATATGGATCTGGTTGCGCCGTCCTTTTGATGCGAGCCCTCATGTGGATCGCGTACTGGCTTCTGTGCGGCGTTGTTTTCCGCTCTATATTGGCCATGAGGCCGTCTATCCGACCGGATGGCCGTTTTGTTTTCTAATTGCAGTGGATCTAAGGCCTCCTCGTCGAATTCGGTTAGCAACTTTTGCTTCGGGTAGCTCTTGGTGTGGTGATTACCACTGTACTTTGCTGCAGTGTTGAGTACTTCACTCCATCTGATTCTGAGTGTGTCTTGCGCAGCCTTGAGCCTTTGCTTCTGCTTTTTCAGACTCCTCGTAGTGGCAACAAGCCCTTGATGGGCATTCTGTTGCTCTGGGCGCCTGTCCGGTGTGATGTTGTCCGGACTATTATCTTCGACGGAGTCGGGTTGTTCGGTTTGATTCTCCGTGTTGGCCTGGTCGGGCGATGGTTCACCCTGCTCTATCGTTGGGTCTATATGACTGTTGTTTCTGCCGAGGCGGGGTTTGGAGCGGCGCTTGCACCGCCGCTTTGATTGCTTCTCGAGGGAACCACCCTTCATTGCGTTCTTCCGTTCCTCGTTGTCGTTTTCTTTGGGTGTGTCCACCATGTATACATCATATGATGAAGTGGGCGTCCAGTGCCCTGTGGGCAGTGGTTCCTGTTCGTCTCCTGCATCGTCATCCATACCGTCAATGTCTTCGGAGTCAAGGTCGAGCATGTCGGTCAAATCGTCGACAGTGGCTACTAAGTGGGTGGTGGGTGGGCGGCGAATTTCTTTGTCATCCGCACCCCAATCCTGCCGGACATAGTTCGGATAGGACTCTCCTGACAAGGAGAGAGACCTTAATGAGTTTAGTATGTCGCCGAAGGGCGAGTGCTGAAAGATATCCGTGGAGGTAACTCCATGATCGGTGCCCAGTCGGATTCGATAGGCATGGGCGCAGGTGGTTCGTAGTCCGTGGCAGGGGAAGGATCCGGCAGTGTGGCATCACGGCTCTCGTGAAGGGTAAGGTAGATATTCGGCTCGATCGCCGCTGAGGATGCGGCCTCCATGGCGGGTTCTATCCACCCGTCCGTGGATGGCGCAACTGGTTCCGAATTGAGGGTCGGAGTGGTTGCCGGCGCGATCTCCTGGACACTGTCTGATGGCAGAGCTAAATCATGCTCACTGTGACTGCGTGGCGCACTAAGCAGGGGCTCGAATCCGTCGAAGATCAAGTCTCCGCGGATATCTGCCGTGTAGTTTAAGCTTCCAAACCTGACCTGATGGCCAGGGCATAACACTCGATCTTCTCCAGATGGCCAAGCAAGTTGGCCCGCAGTGCGAAGCCGCCGAATACAAAGATATGTCCGGGGAGAAAAGTCTCACCTTGGACTGCATCGCTATTGATGATCGAAGGAGACATCAAGCCTTATGGTGATGACATAGAGGAACTCTTAATGAGAGCACCAATGTCGGTGTCAAAACCGGCGGATCTCGGGTAGGGGGTCCCGAACTGTGCGTCTAAGGCGGATGGTAACAGGAGGCAGGGGACACGATGTTTTACCCAGGTTCGGGCCCTCTTGATGGAGGTAAGACCCTACATCCTACTCGGTTATTCTTGATAATATGAGTAGTACAAGAGTTGATCTACCACGAGATCGGAGAGGCTAAACCCTAGAAGCTAGCCTATGGTATGATTGTATGTTGTCCTACGGACTAAAAACCCTCTGGTTTATATAGACACTGGAGGGGGCTAGGGTTACACAAGGTCGGTTACAAAGAAGGAGATATACATATCCGTATTGCCTAGCTTGCCTTCCACGCCAAGTAGAGTCCCATCCGGACACGGGACGAAGTCTTCAATCTTGTATCTTCATAGCCCAACAGTACAGCCAAAGGATATAGTCCGGCTGTCCGGAGACCCCTTAATCCAGGACTCCCTCAGTATTCATGGAGTTTTTGGATAAGTTTGTTGTGGTATTCATTGATGATATATTGGTATACTCGAAGAATGAAGAGGAACATAAGGAACACTTGCGCTTAGTTCTCGAGAAGCTCAGGGAACATCAGTTGTATGCCAAGTTTAGCAAGTGTGAATATTGGTTGAAGGAAGTTGTATTTCTTGGACATGTTATATCAGGAGAAGGTATAGCAGTAGACCCCACCAAGGTTCAGTCTGTCACTGAGTGGTTGGCACGCACCTCAGTTGGAGAGATCCACAATTTTCTGGGACTCACAGGATATTACAGAAGGTTCATTGAGAATTTCTCCAAGATTGCGAAACCCATGACAGAGCTGTTAAAGAAGGACACCAAGTTCAAATGGACCGAGGAGTGTGAAGCCAGTTTACAGGAGTTGAAGAAACGTTTGGTTACAGCCCTAGTGCTGATTCTTCCGGATATACACAAGGACTTCTGTCAGGACCCCGACTCGATGTCACATCGATCTAGCCTGTAACACCTCATATCACTTTGCGGCCTCACGCACGGTATCCCCACGGGTGTCGCCTTACCTTTTCCCGGGACCGTTTGCGCCTTTTGGCTCACGTATATGATAGTGTCGCTAGCATCCATATGATAAGGAGCCCGGGCTGACATGACTAGTCGTAAACCCAAAGTGGCACAGACTTACAGGGACAGGCATCCATGACCCAGCTTCGAACGTGTCGGTCATCAGCAAGTGGGTCCGGTCTGTAGCACTGGGCTAGCAGGACTCCGGTAAACCGGGCTGTAGCGGGCTAACAGGACTCCGGTACTCAATGCGTGACATTTCCCCGAAGGGACAGACACCGGAACGAAGAAGGACACATGCCGGCCAGCCTAAGTGTTCCAGAGCAGTAGCAAGCTACCATGGCTTAGCGGTAACACTAGGAGACATTTCCCGGTAAGAGAGGCTACTAAAGGTAAACAACTAGATAGTCAGATCCCACACATACCAAGCATTTCAATAACATACACACAGTATGCTCGATATGTGCAAATACAACATGGCATCACAACATGACTCTACGACACAAGTACTTTATTTAAGGCTCAGAGAGCCATACATAACATACACATAGGTACGGGTCACACGACCCAGCATTCAAGTCATACAGTCATACAAACCAGCAACGAAAGTAGCTTGTCTGAGTACAGACAACTAGTAAAATAAAAAGAGGCTTGGGAAGCCTAGCTATACTACGTGGTCCTTCACAAGCTCAGGATCACCACCTGGGCCTTAGCCTACTCATTGATGTCAACATCTACGAAGAACCCATCAGAAGGGGTTGCAGCGTCTTCTGTAAAAATGTAAATTATAGCAACATGAGTACAAAGGTACTCAGCAAGACTTACATCAGATCCTACATACATGCACATTATCAAGAAGGGTTGGTGGAGTTGTTGCAGCAAGCCAGCTTTGACTCTTGGCTAGGCTATCCTACGAGACTCCAACTTGAAATGGTTTTGCGCACACGAGTCCACTACTCACCACTTCAATACACTACCGAGGATCCACCTCCGTCTTCCTACGGAAGAGCCATCCTCGGCACTCACACTTATCTTGAGGCTTTTAGTAGTTTCCATTTACTTGTCTATGAACTGTATAGGCAACCAAGTAGTCCTTTACCGCGGACGCGGCTATTCGAATAGATCATGTTAACCCTGCAGGGGTGTACTTCTTCATACATGTTTCCACCACTTAGCGTCTGCACACGACATGTGCTCGGCAGACTCAAGCGAAAGCCGACGTGGGTGTAGACCACGACCTACCTAAACACCTAAGTCTCTAGTCCAGGTTTATCGCCTATTCGGGTTCCATCCATGAGGAGACCCGGCCGAGGTTTCGCTCACAGCCCCAAACGATGTGAACAGGGTTCTCGAGATACCTAATGGGTATTCGGTACACCGTGCCACGTACCTACCGCATCACAGCCCACCCCTACGGTCAGCGCTGTCCACGGCCTCCAGTAGGCTACAAACACCAGAAACTACTTGCAACTCCTGGATAGAGAACTAGGGTGGATAAGAAGTCGAGCGGGGTCATATTTCAGGGCCCAATGCATGGTAGTAGATGTATCTTAAATCACACATACAGATCTCAGTGCTTAAGGTCGGCTTCAATGAAACAACCCACCATGTACTCCTACATGGCCTCTCATCGATACCTTTACCAAATCGTGTTCACCACACCACTCTCATTACCGACATAATCATTTCACTCTAGCCCATCACCCAGATGAACCAGACCTGACACGACTCTAAGCATAGCAGGCATAGCAAGGTAGGAACAACACATACATATGGCTCAATCAACTCCTACACATGCTAGTGGGTTTCATCTAGTTACTGTGGCAATGACAGGTCATGCAGAGGAAGTGGGTTCAACTACCGTAGCACACAGCAGTTTGAAACGCGTTGTCTTAATGCAGTAAAAGAGAGCAGGAGCGAGAACATGGGATTGTATCGATATGATCAAATGGTTGGTTGCTTGCCTGATGGTTCGATGCACTGATACGGTTCTTCGTTAGGGTAATCACGGTACTCCTCGGAGGCAGAACCTGCCGCAAAGAACACCGATACACAACCATCACCAAACAATGTGCAACAATATGATGCATGCATGAAACATGGCAATATGAGTGTGTTGGGCTAATGCAACTAAGACCAGAAGGGTTTGAACCAACTTGAATCAAAGATTCAAATTTCAAACTCATACATGGCCCTTTAAAGTGTTTTCCCTTGTTCTGTATTAAACATCAAGTTAACTTGTTTAATCATGCATGAGAATAGTACAGATGGATAGATTGGATTTTTCTGATCATTTTTCATATATAACTTGTCTGATTTGGAGTTACAGATTAAAAGTTATGAATTTTTGAAGTTTAAACTATATTCTGGAATTTCCTATATTAGATTAAATCCAGAAAATCAATTACTGCGTCAGCCTGACGTCAGTGTGACATCAGCAGGTCAACGGGACACGTCCGGGTCAAACCTGACAGTGGGTCCCGCGTGTCAGTGTGATTAATTAAACTAAAATTAATTTAAACTAATCCTAATTAGTTAACAGGGCTGGGCCCCACCTGTCATTAACTCAGGAGAGTCAACCAGGGCCCACCCGTGGTCAAACCCGGGTCGGCTGCACCGGCGTTTAGCCGCCGGCGAGCCCGACGCGGCGGCGGAAGTGGTTTTTGCCGTTCCGGCAACCAAATGAGCCGCGGAGGCCACCGGAGAGGAGCTGAGGACGAACCGCAGCTCTTGGTGGAGTCCGTTGGGGTCGGGGTGGCCGGAGTTGGCGCCGGCGACGACTTTGGCGGCCACCGGAGTTCGGCCGAAGTCGAACTTGACGCAAGAGGGGTCGGTGAGGTGCGGGGAGTAGCTAGTTAGGTGCTACATGACGCGGTGAGCATGATGGACACCGTGGAGTGGCCGGAAGATGACCGGGAGCACGTCGGCGACGAGCTCCATGGCGGTGGGTGCGGTTGAGCTTCGGGAGGTCGCTACATGGCTCGGGAGCAAGAAAGAAGGTAGGGGAAGATGGCTAAGCTCACGGGGAGTTCGACGAAGCCCTTGGTGCGGCCGGGGACGGACCGGAGCGACGACGGCGTTGAAGGGGATCTCCGGTGACGGCGGTTCGGTCGAGGTCGATGCGGTGGGCTCGGGCCTTGCGAGCGCTCGGGGCTCGGCTAGCTCGATGAAGTGGACGGCGGCGGAGCTCCTGGACACGGCGGCACGGCGTGGGGTTGACGGAGGGCGTGGCTACGGCGAGGG
This sequence comes from Triticum aestivum, assembly GCF_018294505.1. Taxonomy (NCBI): domain Eukaryota; kingdom Viridiplantae; phylum Streptophyta; class Magnoliopsida; order Poales; family Poaceae; genus Triticum; species Triticum aestivum. The sequence continues at coordinate 568,810,634 of NC_057812.1, forward strand.
GGTGGCGGCGATGGCGTCGGCCATGGCGGGGGAGCGCGGGAGAGAGGGGTTGGGGGAGAATGGAGGTGTCCTGCGGGTTCACGGCGCTGCGTGGAGCTCATCCATCCAGCCCCGAGGCGAGGAGGTGGAGCAGGGCGGCAGCCAGCTGTGTGGCTCGCGCTGCGGTCGCCGTCGGGCACCTGCCTGCCTGCCTGGCCAGCAAGCAGCTCGCTGGAGCGGCGCTGGGCTGGGCCGGCAGGTGGGCCGGGTGCTGGCGCCAGGTAAGTTTTTCTATTTTTTCTGTTTTCTGTTTTTCTAATACTTCTGCATCTTTGTTGAATTATTAAAAATACTTAGGCAACTCCTAAAATTACCAAACTACTCCTGGTCCATAGTTGGATTATTTCCAACATGAAACATTTTAGTTTGGAGATATTGAGCATTTAATTATTTTATATAATTTTAAATGCCCAAATTCAAATATTTATGATTTAATTCAAAAACCCTGAGATGGCCTAGGAAAATGTGCATCACTTCTGGCAGAGGTTCTGAACCAAGACAAAAATGATGGCCATTTTAGAAGGGCATTTCAGGTTCATTGAAAAAGTTTTTAGTAAACCCTGGTTGGTTTCAGAGGGGCTGGGGGTTCTGTCATCCCCATTTCAGGTTTCTGATGAAAGAATAAACATGATGCAACACTCTAATGCATGAACTAGCTAGGGTGTGACAACTCACCCCCACTCAAAAGAATCTCGTCCCGAGATTTGGGTTCCTCCGGAAAGAAGGCGGGGTACTCGAGTCGAAGACGATCCTCCCTTTCCCAAGTTGCTTCATCCTCAGAATGGTGCGACCATTGAACTTTGAGAAACTTGATATTATGACGTTGAGTGGTACGCTCGGCCTGATCAAGGATACGAATGGGGTACTCTCGATACGTGAGATTATCTTGGAGATCAAGCGTTTCGTGGTCCACTCCACGGATAGGATCCGAGAAGCAACGCCTGAGTTGAGAAACGTGGAAAACATCGTGGACTCTGGAGAGATGTGGAGGTAGTTCCAACTGGTAGGCAACTTCTCCTCGTTTAGCAAGAATACGGAAAGGTCCAATGTAACAAGGAGCCAATTTGCCTTTGATACCAAAACGATGGGTTCCCTTCAGAGGAGTAACCCGAAGGTAAGCTTTCTCGTCAACCTCGAAAGTCATGGCCTTATGTTTTCGGTCATACTGACTCTTTTGGCGAGATTGGGCTGTTTTCAACTTTTCACGAACGATGCGAACTTGCTCTTCTGCTTCCTGAATCATATCCGGGCCAAAGAATTGTCTTTCCCCGGTTTCTGACCAGTTAAGGGGTGTTCGACACCGTCGTCCATAGAGAACTTCAAAAGGGGCTTTCCCCAAGCTAGATTGATAGCTGTTGTTGTAAGCGAATTCGGCAAATGGAAGGCACTTCTCCCAATCCATTCCGAATGAGATAACAGAGGCTCGAAGCATGTCTTCTAGAATTTGGTTGACGCATTCTACTTGACAACTCGATTGAGGGTGAAAGGCGGTGCTAAAGGAAAGGCGGGTTCCCATAGCATTTTGGAAACTTTCCCAAAATCGAGAGGTGAAAAGACTTCCTCGATCCGAGTTAATTTCCAAAGGAACACCATGGAGAGACACTATTCGGGAGATGTATAAATCTGCCAATTGACTAGCAGTTATACTCTCACGAACAGGTAAGAAATGGGCCACTTTGGAAAGACGATCGACAACGACGAAGATAGCATTATTCCCCCTCTTGGTCCTGGGAAAACCGGTAATGAAATCCATACCAATTTTATCCCATTTCCATTCAGGAATAGCTAAGGGTTGAAGGGTGCCAGCAGGCCGTTGATGCTCTGCTTTTACACGACGGCAGACGTCGCAATTAGCAATATACTGAGCAATTTCTCTCTTCATCCTAGTCCACCAGAACCTCTGGCGTAGGTCCTGATACATCTTGGTACTACCGGGATGAATGGTGAGAGGAGATTCATGAGCCTCCTTAAGGATCAACTGCCGTAGATGCTGGTTCTTGGGAACCACTAAACGGTTCTCAAAGTACACAACACCATGATCATTTGTGGAGAAACAACTAGCACCTCCGCTAGCAATGTTTTCCTTGATTTTAGATATTCCCTTATCTCGCTTTTGGGCAGCGATAATTTGATCCGTAAGAGTAGGTTTCGCCACCAAGGTGGAAAGAAATCCTTGAGGAACAATGTGAAGGTTAAGCTTCCGAAATTCCTCATGGAGAAGCGGTTGACTTTGTTGTAACATCAGGTTGTTACAATAAGATTTACGACTTAGCGCATCAGCCATGACGTTGGCTTTCCCTGGGGTGTAAGTTATTCCTAAGTCGAAATCTGTGATCAACTCAACCCAACGTCTTTGCCTGAGATTCAAATCCGGTTGGGTGAAGATGTACTTCAGACTTTGGTGATCAGTGAATATTTCGCAACGATTACCAAGGAGCTAATGTCGCCAGGTTTTAAGTGCATAGACTACTGCTGCAAGCTCTAGATCATGAGTAGGATAATTCTCCTCATGTGGGTGCAATTGCCGTGAAGCGTAAGCAATTACGTGTCGATCTTGCATGAGAATGCAACCTAGTCCTTGTCGCGAGGCGTCGCAGTAGATAACAAAGTCCTTAGAGAAGTCTGGCGGTACCAATACGGGAGCAGATGTCAGGCGTCTTTTCAGTTCCTGAAAGCTGTGCTCGCATTGTGGAGTCCACTCGAACTTTTTATCTTTCTTGAGGAGTTCGGTTAGAGGTTTTGCAACTTTGGAGAAATTTTCGACAAAGCGACGGCAATAGCTCGCTAAGCCCAGAAAACTCCGAACTTGCTTGACCGATTCAGGTGGAGTCCAATTAAGGACGGCTTGAACTCGCTCAGGGTTAACAGCAATACCTTTACCAGATATTACATGACCCAGATAGGTCACTTCTGACAACCAGAATTCACATTTAGAAAATTTGGCATAAAGGCGATGCTCTCGAAGTTTCTTCAACACTAGCCTTAGATGTTCGGCATGTTCTTCCTCGCTCTTGGAGTAGATGAGTATATCATCGAGGTAAACCACGACGAATTTATCCAAATACTCCATGAAGATTGAGTTCATTAACCGAGAAAAGGTGGCTGGGGCGTTGGTTAAACCGAAGGACATGACGGTGTACTCGTATTGGCCATAACGAGTAACAAAGGCCGTTTTGGGAATGTCCCCGTTCCTGATTTTGATTTGATGGTAGCCCAACCTCAAATCCATTTTGGAGAAGACTGAGGATCCAGTGAGCTGATCATACAGGTCGTTGATCCTGGGGAGCGGATATTTGTTCTTGATTGTGACCAAATTGACAGGTCGATAATCTACAACCATCCGGTCCGTACCATCCTTCTTCTTGACGAAGAGGACGGGGCAAGCCCACGGAGATGAACTCGGTCGGATGAAACCCTTTTTCAAGGACTCATCAAGTTGTTTCTTAAGCTCGGCTAGTTCTAGTGGTGCCATCTTATAAGGTCTTCTAGCAATCGGAACGGTTCCTGGAATGAGGTCTATTACGAACTCAACATCCCTGTCAGGTGGAACACCTGGCAATTCCTCTGGGAAGACATCCGGGAAGTCACGGACTACCGGAACGTCCTCAAGGTCTGGCAAAGGGCTGGCGTTAAGAGAATATAACTGTCGCTTGGCTATTCGGGTCAAGACATTGACTATCTTCCCCGAAGGATGGGTGAGTTGAACAGTCCTAGAGAAGCAATCAATTTTGGCATGATGGGCTGACATCCAGTCCATACCCAAGATGATATTAATATCTGAAGATTTAAGAGCTATTAAAGATGCAAGTAAAACAAGTCTGTCGACTTGGATTTCATTTCCATGACTTACCCTAGAGGTTTGCCATTTGGATCCCGGAGTTTGAATTACCATAGAGGATGGCATGTCACAGAATGCGGTGTTATGCAAGCGAGCATAGTTCTCGGATATGAATGAATGAGATGCTCCTGTATCAAAAAGAACAGATGCCGGGTGGCAATTAACAAGGAGCATACCGAGAACGACGTTGGGATCCTCTTGAGCTTCTTCGGCAGAGATACAGTTGACATGGCCACGTGTAGCGGTGGCCGGCTTGGCGTGGAACACTTTCCCTGTCGGCTTGCCATGGCCAACAGCTTTAGCAGATTGGTTGGGGTTGGTCTGGGGACACTCGTGCATATAGTGGCCAGATTCCCCACACTTAAAGCAAGTCACAGAACTGGTACATGGAGGAGCATTGTTGGTTGGACCACCTTAGGGCTTGGCTGGTGCAGACTGTTGAACGGGGCGAGGCGCCTGGAAGGATGGCCTCGGTGTGAACCTGGGTGGCAGGGAAGTGTTGGGCACCCACACGCGGCGCTTCTGAGGACCAGCACCAGATGAGGAACCCACGTCATGGCCATGCTTGCGTGTTGCGTCATAATCAGACTGACCAGTCTCAGCACTGATGGCCTTGTTAACAAGCTTCTGAGAAGATGTGCACTCATGCAGACGGAGGTCGCGGCGAAGCTCAGGACTAAGCCCCTTACGGAACCTTGCTTGCTTCTTGGCATCAGTAGAAACTTCCTCAGTGGCATATCGTGCGAGGTTACCGAACTCCCTGCTGTAAGCATCCACAGAGAGTCTGCCCTGAGTGGAACTGCAAAATTCCTCACGTTTACGGTCCATGAGACCCTCCGGAATGTGATGTTCACGGAAAGCCTCGCTGAATTCAGCCCAAGTAGTGACATGGCCCACTGGGCGCATAGCTCCATAATTCTCCCACCAGAGACTGGCGGGGCCTTCAAGATGATATGCAGCAAAGGTGACCTTGTCAGCCTCAGCTACTAGCGCAGAACGCAGTTTGTGAGAAATACTGCGAAGCCAGTCATCAGCGTCGAGAGGCTCAACGGAGTGGTGGAACGTGGGTGGATGTAACTTGACGAAATCACTGAGTGACACCACGTTAGTCCTCTGATGGTGTGCTGTGTTCTGTTCAATACGCTCCAACAAACGGTTGGTCTCCCGCTTGTTTCTTTCGGCTTCCATCATAACCTCGGCTAGGGAAGGAGGATGAGGCAGATTTGCATTCCTGACTTCACTGCCTTTGGCCTGCTCTTGAGGAGCAGGGTTAGTGCGCGTGTTGACCATCCTAGGTAAACAAGACAATGATTTAGTCAGAATGATAAAATCCCGACACAGGATACAGAATGTAAGGAATAACTCGGAATGCAAGATGATCATCGGTATGACATGGTAGATACAGAAACTGCTTCTTTTATTCCATTGTCATACACACCATACAAGGTTTAGTACAAGACCAAACAAGGTACTATTATGGTGAAGAGAAGATTACATCTCATCGGAGGCATCCCAAGCTCCTATACATTATTTTTCTACACCTCCGGAAGGCGGTACAAACTAGGTCATATCCCACGAGTCACGCAGGACGATAGACGACACAGCTAGTACGAACTAGTGATACTACCACTAACTCAGACCGATCCGTAGTAGTCCTCGTAGAAATCACCTCCATAGCCTGGAAGCTCAACATGATCATCCGGGAACAGACGATCTCGCGGAGCTTGCGGACCATAGGGGCTAGGATGAGGTCTTGGACCAACAGACGGTGTCCTGCGGGGACCGCGAGGTGGGGTGATGCCTCCTACATCACGCCAACCCATCACGTCTGGCAGAGCAGATCTTACAGGATAGAGATCGCGCATATCCGAATATCCAGCTTGCACCGCCGGTGCAAACCGAGTCAACGTGGCCCAATGGTCAGCACGGGTATTGAAAAGCTCTAACCTCAAGGCCCGATTTTCACGGTCCTTATCCTCGAGCATCTCAGCAGTGGTGCGAGTCCGTGAATCCTCCTAAGTGGGGTTAGCATAGATAGCCTGGAGATACCCTTGTGCTCCCGGAAGTGATCCTGGCATATACCGGAAATCAGAGTCCCGAAATAGGCCAGACCTGACTCGCATGATGGTCATCATAGAGTAGGCGGCGTACTGCACAGCCATCTCAATAGTAACCCCGAGTCCATAGGAGCAGTGAAGGGGCTCGGTGGATCCAGGATAAGATGGAAATATCCTGACAGTGCAGAGATACTGGCTTTGATTAAAGTCCCGAAATTGCTCTTCGACCGTGTACTCAGGATACCAACGGTATCCAGCCTCAGTCATTACCCTGACCAACATGGCGGTATGGCCGGGTACATCTAGGCATCGAGTCAGGCGAACCACTTGATTGAGGTCGCGAGTGGCCATCTGAAAGCACAACCATAATGCAAAGGCATTAGAATTTCTAGCAAAATTTCGGCAGCATAACAGCTGTAAATGCTCAAGAAGGATTTTGAGACATTTGACAAAGGATTTCATACACACTCAACATCATCATATCAAAGTTCTGAGTCCATCCTAACAACATAATGTGGTAGTAGAACTGAACTAGGCTTGTATCCATCAAACCTATAAGGTACTGCTGATTAGTAACACGTGATCCTGATAGAGAGAATAGATCCTAATTCCTTAACCCCCGGTGGAAGAATAGACTGACTCAGATCAGAATGTCATAAGATAAAGGAGTAAAAAGAGCCTTACGTTCCAACCCACAAACAATTCCCCTACATATAACTAAAGAATTTCTAGACTCAACATCGACCAGTTTGGCTTGGAGAACCTACAGGCAGTCCGGCTCTGATGCCAACGCTGTCAGGACCCCGACTCGATGTCACATCGATCTAGCCTGTAACACCTCATATCACTGCGGCCTCACGCACGGTATCCCCACGGGTGTCGCCTTACCTTTGCCCGGGACCGTTTGCGCCTTTTGGCTCACGTATATGATAGTGTCGCTAGCATCCATATGATAAGGAGCCCGGGCTGACATGACTAGTCGTAAACCCAAAGTGGCACAGACTTACAGGGACAGGCATCCATGACCCAGCTTCGAACGTGTCGGTCATCAGCAAGTGGGTCCGGGCTGTAGCACTGGGCTAGCAGGACTCCGGTAAACCGGGCTGTAGCGGGCTAACAGGACTCCGGTACTCAATGCGTGACATTTCCCCGAAGGGACAGACACCGGAACGAAGAAGGACACATGCCGGCCAGCCTAAGTGTTCCAGAGCAGTAGCAAGCTACCATGGCTCAGCGGTAACACTAGGAGACATTTCCCGGTAAGAGAGGCTACTAAAGGTAAACAACTAGATAGTCAGATCCCACACATACCAAGCATTTCAATAACATACACACAATATGCTCGATATGTGCAAATACAACATGGCATCACAACATGACTCTATGACACAAGTACTTTATTTAAGGCTCAGAGAGCCATACATAACATACACATAGGTACGGGTCACACGACCCAGCATTCAACTCATACAGTCATACAAACCAGCAGCGGAAGTAGCTTGTCTGAGTACAGACAACTAGTAAAATAAAAAGAGGCTTGGGAAGCCTAGCTATACTACGTGGTCCTTCACAAGCTCAGGATCACCACCTGGGCCTTAGCCTACTCATTGATGTCAACGTCTACGAAGAACCCATCAGAAGGGGTTGCAGCGTCTTCTGTAAAAATGTAAATTATAGCAACATGAGTACAAAGGTACTCAGCAAGACTTACATCAGATCCTACATACATGCACATTATCAAGAAGGGTTGGTGGAGTTGTTGCAGCAAGCCAGCTTTGACTCTTGGCTAGGCTATCCTACGAGACTCCAACTTGAAATGGTTTTGCGCACACGAGTCCACTACTCACCACTTCAATACACTACCGAGGATCCACCTCCGTCTTCCTACGGAAGAGCCATCCTCGGCACTCACACTTATCTTGAGGCTTTTAGTAGTTTCCATTTACTTGTCTATGAACTGTATAGGCAACCAAGTAGTCCTTTACCGCGGACGTGGCTATTCGAATAGATCATGTTAACCCTGCAGGGGTGTACTTCTTCATACATGTTTCCACCACTTAGCGTCTGCACACAACATGTGCTCGGCAGACTTCAAGCGAAAGCCGACGTGGGTGTAGACCACGACCTACCTAAACACCTAAGTCTCTAGTCCAGGTTTATCGCCTATTCGGGTTCCATCCATGAGGAGACCCGGCCGAGGTTTCGCTCACAGCCCCAAACGATGTGAACAGGGTTCCCGAGATACCTAACGGGTATTCGGTACACCGTGCCACGTACCTACCGCATCACAGCCCACCCCTACGGTCAGCGCTGTCCACGGCCTCCAGTAGGCTACAAACACCAGAAACTACTTGCAACTCCTGGAGAGAGAACTAGGGTGGATAAGAAGTCGAGCGGGGTCATATTTCAGGGCCCAATGCATGGTAGTAGCTGTATCTTAAATCACACATACAGATCTCAGTGCTTAAGGTCGGCTTCAATTAAACAACCCACCATGTACTCCTACATGGCCTCTCATCGATACCTTTACCAAATCGTGTTCACCACACCACTCTCATTACTGACATAATCATTTCACTCTAGCCCATCACCCAGATGAACCAGACCTGACACGACTCTAAGCATAGCAGGCATAGCAAGGTAAGAACAACACATACATATGGCTCAATCAACTCCTACACATGCTAGTGGGTTTCATCTAGTTACTATGGCAATGACAGGTCATGCAGAGGAAGTGGGTTCAACTACCGTAGCACACAGCAGTTTGAAACGCGTTGTCTTAATGCAGTAAAAGAGATCAGGAGCGAGAACATGGGATTGTATCGATATGATCAAATGGTTGGTTGCTTGCCTGATGGTTCGATGCACTGATACGGTTCTTCGTTAGGGTAATCACGGTACTCCTCGGAGGCAGAACCTGCCGCAAAGAACACCGATACACAACCATCACCAAACAATGTGCAACAATATGATGCATGCATGAAACATGGCAATATGAGTGTGTTGGGCTAATGCAACTAAGACCAGAAGGGTTTGAACCAACTTGAATCAAAGATTCAAATTTCAAACTCATACATGGCCCTTTAAAGTGTTTTCCCTTGTTCTGTATTAAACATCAAGTTAACTTGTTTAATCATGCATGAGAATAGTACAGATGGATAGATTGGATTTTTCTGATCATTTTTCATATATAACTTGTCTGATTTGGAGTTACAGATTAAAAGTTATGAATTTTTGAAGTTTAAACTATATTCTGGAATTTCCTATATTAGATTAAATCCAGAAAATCAATTACTGCGTCAGCCTGACGTCAGTGTGACATCAGCAGGTCAACGGGACACGTCTGGGTCAAACCTGACAGTGGGTCCCGCGTGTCAGTGTGATTAATTAAACTAAAATTAATTTAAACTAATCCTAATTAGTTAACAGGGCTGGGCCCCACCTGTCATTGACTCAGGAGAGTCAACCAGGGCCCACCCGTGGTCAAACCCGGGTCGGCTACACCGGCGTTTAGCTGCCGGCGAGCCCGACGCGGCGGCGGAAGTGGTTTTTGCCATTCCGGCAACCAAACGAGCCGCGGAGGCCACCGGAGAGGAGCTGAGGACGAACCGCAGCTCTTGGTGGAGTCCGTTGGGGTCGGGGTGGCCGGAGTTGGCGTCGGCGACGACTTTGGCGGCCACCGGAGTTCGGCCGAAGTCGAACTTGACGCAAGAGGGGTCGGTGAGGTGCGGGGAGTAGCTAGTTAGGTGCTACGTGACGCGGTGAGCATGATGGACACCGTGGAGTGGCCGGAAGATGACCGGGAGCACGTCGGCGACGAGCTCCGCGGTGGTGGGTGCGGTTGAGCTTCGGGAGGTCGCTACATGGCTCGGGAGCAAGAAAGAAGGTAGGGGAAGATGGCTAAGCTCACGGGGAGTTCGACGAAGCCCTTGGTGCGGCCGAGGACGGACCGGAGCGCCGACGGTGTTGAAGGGGATCTCCGGCGACGGCGGTTCGGTCGAGGTCGATGCGGTGGGCTCGGGCCTTGCGAGCGCTCGGGGCTCGGCTAGCTCGATGAAGTGGACGGCGGCGGAGCTCCTGGACACGGCGGCACGGCGTGGGGTTGACGGAGGGCGTGGCTACAGCGAGGGGGTGGCGGCGATGGCGTCGGCCATGGCGGGGGAGCGCGGGAGAGAGGGGTTGGGGGAGAATGGAGGTGTCCTGCGGGTTCACGGCGCTGCGTGGAGCTCATCCATCCAGCCCCGAGGCGAGGAGGTGGAGCAGGGCGGCAGCCAGCTGCGTGGCGCACGCTGCGGTCGCCGTCGGGCACCTGCCTGCCTGCCTGGCCGGCAAGCAGCTCGCTGGAGCGGCGCTGGGCTGGGCCGGCAGGTGGGCCGGGTGCTGGCGCCAGGTAAGTTTTTCTATTTTTTCTGTTTTCTGTTTTTCTAATACTTCTGCATCTTTGTTGAATTATTAAAAATACTTAGGCAACTCCTAAAATTACCAAACTACTCCTGGTCCATAGTTGGATTATTTCCAACATGAAACATTTTAGTTTGGAGATATTTGAGCATTTAATTATTTTATATAATTTTAAATGCCCAAATTCAAATATTTATGATTTAATTCAAAAACCCTGAGATGGCCTAGGAAAATGTGCATCACTTCTGGCAGAGGTTCTGAACCAAGACAAAAATGATGGGCATTTTAGAAGGGCATTTCAGGTTCATTGAAAAAGTTTTTAGTAAACCCTAGTTGGTTTCAGAGGGGCTGGGGGTTCTGTCATCCCCATTTCAGGTTTCTGATGAAAGAATAAACATGATGCAACACTCTAATGCATGAACTAGCTAGGGTGTGACAACTTCCAAGTGTATTGCGACGCTTCTCGCTTAGGACATGGAGGTATACTCATGTAAGACGGAAGAGTTGTTTCATATGCTTCACGACAACTTCGACCTCATGAGTTAAATTATGCCACCCATGATTTGGAGTTAGTAGCCGTAGTGCATGCACTTAAGACCTGGAGACATTTTCTGATTAGAAATAGATGTGATGTGTACATGGATCATAAGAGTTTGATGTACATTTTCACGCAGAAGGAGATGAATCTCCGACAGAGGAGATGGTTGGAGCTCATAAAGGATTATGATATGAAGTTGCATTATTATCCAGGGAAGCCCAATGTCGTAGCAGACGCTTTGAGCCGCAAGAGTTATGCCAATGCCCTTGTAAGCGGAGGATTACCGCAGGAGTTAGTCAAGAATCTCAAGGAGCTTCTTTTGGAGATAGTTCCAAGAGGTTTTGTGGCAACAATGGAGGTTCAGTCTACATTATTAGGAAAGATTCAAGAAGCTCAGAAGGATGATAAGAAAATCACTGAGATAAAGGAGAAAATGAGCAAGGGAAAAGCCAAGGGTTTCCGTGAGGATGAGCACGAGACCTTATGGTTTGAGGATCGTATATATGTGCCCAATAATGCTGAGATCAAGAAGTTAATACTTCAGGAAGCTCATGATTCGCCATACTCGATTCACCCCGGAAACACCAAGATGTATTTGGATTTGAAGGAGCATTTCTGGTGGACAAGTATGAAGAAGGATATTGCCAAGTACGCAGCAGTGTGTGATGTATGTCAGAGATTGAAGGCAGAACATTAGAAGCCAACAGGATTACTGCAGCCTATGCCGATACCCGAATGGAAGTGGGACAAGCTGGGCATGGAGTTTATCACCGGATTACCCAGGACCCGATCGGGATATGATTCAATCTGGGTAGTAGTTGATCGCTTGACCAAGGTAGCTCACTTTATCCCGGTGAAGACCACTTATACAAGCGCAAAGTTGGCCAAGATATATATGACCAGGATCGTGTGTCTGCATGGAGTTCCGAGGACCATCGTATCAGATAGAGGAACACAGTTTACCTCGAAGTTTTGGAATCAATTGCACCAAACTTTGGGTACTAGGCTAGAGTTCAGTACAACCTTCCATCCGTAGACAGATGGACAGACCGAGAGAGTCAATCAGATTCTGGAGGACATGCTGAGAGCTTGTGCACTAGATTATGGATCTAGTTGGGATGACAATTTGCCTTACACAGAGTTCTCATACAACAACAGTTATCAAGCTAGTTTGAAGATGGCACCTTTCGAAGCCTTGTATGGAAGGAGATGCAGGACACTGTTAATGTGGGATGGAGTTGGAGACCATCAGTTGTTTGGACCGGATTTGATCAAAGATTCTGAAGAGAAGGTTAAGTTGATTCAAGATAGACTGAAGGTAGCTTAGTCCAGGCAGAAGAGTTATGCAGATACCAAACACAAGGAGGTAGTCTACGAGATTGGAGATCGAGCATATCTTCATGTGTCACCACTACGAGGAGTTAAACGTTTTGGAGTTAAGGGAAAGTTAGCCCCGAGATTTGTAGGACCATATCGAGTGTTGGAACGTATGAAGAGGTTGCCTACAAGTTGGAGTTACCCGAAGGACTGTCATGAGTTCATGATGTGTTTCACGTTTCCTAGTTGAAGAAGTGCCATGCAGAGATGGCCGATATTCCCCTGAGAGATACAGTGCCCCTAGAAGCAATTCAGTTGGAGAGTGATCTGACTTACGAGGAGAAACCAGTCAAGGTTATCAAGTTTTGTAAAGTTCAGTGGATCCACCATACCGAGGATGAAGCCACCTGGGAAGGAGGGGAAGACCTACAGAAAGACCACCGACATCTATTTTCTAGCCAACACGAATCTCGAGGGCAAGATTCATTGAGGGAGTCCTGGATTAGGGGGTGTTCGGATAGCCGGACTATACCTTCAGCCGGACTCCTGGACTATGAAGATACAAGATTGAAGACTCCGTCCCGTGTCCGGAAGGGACTTTCCTTGGCGTGGAAGGCAAGCTTGGCGATACGGATATGAAGATCTCCTACCATTGTAACCGACTTTGTGTAACCCTAACCCTCTCCGGTGTCTATATAAACCGGAGGGTTTTAGTCCGTTGGACAAGATACACATCAATAATCATACCATAGGCTAGCTTCTAGGATTTAGCCTCCTCGATCTCGTGGTACATCTACTCTTGTACTACCCATATCATCAATATTAATCAAGCAGGATGTAGGGTTTTACCTCCATCGAGAGGGCCCGAACCTAGGTAAAACTTCATGTCCCTTGCCTCCTGTTACCATCCGGCCTAGACGCACAGTTTGGGACCCCCTACCCGAGATCCGCCGGTTTTGACAACAACATTGGTGCTTTCATTGAGAGCTCCTCTGTGTCGTCGCCGTCAGGCTCGATGGCTCCTACGATCATCAATAGCGATGCAGTCCAGGGTGAGACCTTCCTCCTCGGACAGATCTTCGTCTTCGGCGGCTTTGCACTGCGGGCCAATTCGCTTGGCCGTTTGGAGCAGATCAAAAGCTACGCCCCTGGTCGTCAGGTCAGATTTGGAAGTTTAAACTACACGTCTGACATCCGCGGAGACTTGATCTTCGACGGATTCGAGCCACTGCCGAGCGCGCCGCTCTGTCACGACGAGCATGATTTAGCTCTACCGCCGAACAGTGCCCTGGAGGCCGCACCCGCGTCAGCTCCGACCCCTAATTCGGAGACAACTGCGCCGATCGAGGATGGGCAGTTGGACGCCACCTCGAGGGCTGCGACCCTAACGGCGATTGAGCTGAACACCATCCCCGTACTCTGCGAGACTCGTGACTCCAGGGAGCCGGACTCCTCTCCGGACTCCGAACCCTCCGCGCCCCTGCCGATCGAATCCGATTAGGCGCCGATCATGGAGTTCACTGCCGCGAACATCTTTCAACACTTGCCTCTCGGCGATATCCTGAAGTCACTGAAGTCTCTCTCTTTATCAGGAGAGCCCTGGCCGGACTATGGTCAGCAAGGTTGGGGTACGGACGATGAAGAAATTCAAAGCCCACCCACCACCCACTTTGTAGCCATTGTCGACGACTTAACCGACATGCTCGACTTTGACTCCGAAGACATCGACGGTATGGACGCCGATGAAGGAGATGATGAAGAACCAGCACCTACTAGGCCCTGGAAAGCCACCTCGTCGTATGACATATACATGGTGGACATCCCAAAAGAGGGAGATGGCGATGGAACAATGGAGGATGACCCCTCCAAGAAACAGCCTAAGCGCCAGCGTCAGCGGCGCCGCTCAAAATCCCGCCAAAACAAACATGGTGATTCCAGCACGGGAGATAATAATACTCCGGAAAGCGCCGAAGAAAACCCCCTCCAGCAAGGTTTAGCACAGGAGGATGGAGAAACCAGCCCTCATGAGAGAGTGGCAGACAGAGAGGTCGACGACGATAATTATATGCCTCCCTCTAAAGACGAGGCAAGCCTCGACGACGACGAATTCGTCGTGCCAGAGGATCCTGTCGAGCAAGAGCGTTTTCAACGCAGGCTTATGGCCACGGCAAGAAGCCTCAAGAAAAAACAGCAACAACTTAGAGCTGATCAAGATTTGCTAGTCGACAGATGGACTCAAGTCCTTGCGGATGAAGAGCATAAACTCGAACGCCCCTCCAAGAGCTACCCAAAGCACAGGTTGCTACCCTGATTAGAGGAGGAAGCACTTGATGCAGCCGACCGACCACCTCGTGGCCCCGACAGAGAGGCCTCTCGGCCCTCCACTCAAGCCGCACCCCGTACCAAGGCACGGGAATATGCGCCGGACTTACGAGACATGTTGGAGGACAAGGCAAGGCAAACAAGATCGATCTACGGATCGCGTGGGCGCCCCATGGCTCGAGACGGTAACCGTCACGCCAGCCACAAATTTGGCAGGGCCGAACACAGTAGACAAGGCTCATTGGAGCTACGCCATGATATAGCCCAGTACAGAGGTGCCGCACACCCACTCTGCTTTACAGACGAAATAATGGATCATCAAATCCCCGAGGGTTTTAAACCCGTAAACATCGAATCATATGATGGCACAACAGATCCTGCGGTATGGATCGAGGATTATCTCCTTCACATCCACATGGCCCGCGGCGATGATTTCCACGCCATCAAATACCTCCCACTCAAGCTTAAAGGACCAGTTCGGCATTGGCTTAACAGCTTGCCAATAGGATCAATCAGTTGTTGGGAGGACCTGGAAGCCGCATTCCTCGACAATTTCCAGGGCACTTATGTGCGACCCCCAGACGCCGATGACTTAAGTCACGTAATTCAGCAGCCAGAGGAATCGGCCAGGCAATTTCGAACACGGTTCCTAACAAAGAAAAATCAAATAGTCGACTGTCCGGACACTGAGGCCCTAGTAGCCTTCAAGCACAATATCCATGACGAGTGGCTGGCCCGGCACCTTGGACAGGAAAAGCTGAAATCTATGGCAGCACTCACGACACTCATGACCCGCTTTTGCGCAGGAGAAGACAGCTGGCTTGCTCGTAGCAACAATATGACCAAGAACCCTGGTAATTCAGACACCGGGGACAGTAGTGGCAGGTCGCGTCGCAACAAGCAGAAGCGCCGCATTAACGGCGACAATGCTGAGGATATGGCAGTTAATGCCGGATTCAGAGGCTCTAAATCCGGTCAGCAGAAAAAGGCATTCAAAATGAATCCTAGGGGACCGTCCAGTTTGGACCGAATACTCGACCGCTTGTGCCAGATACATGGCACCCCCGGCCAATCACACCAACAGGGATTGTTGGGTGCTCAAGCAGGCAAGTTAAACACCGAAAACGAAGACAAGGGGCTGCATGGCGATGACGACGAGGAGCCCCGGCCGCCGAACAATAGTGGACAGAAGGGTTTTCCCCCACAAGTGCGGACGGTGAACATGATATACGCAACCCACGTCCCCAAAAGTGAGCGGAAGCGTGCGTTAAGGGACGTATACGTGGTAGAGCCAGTCGCCCCAAAGTTCAACCCATGGTCCTCCTGCCCGATCACCTTTGATCGAAGGGACCATCCCACTAGCATCCGTCACGGCGGATTCTCCGCATTGGTTCTAGACCCAATTATTGACGGATTTCATCTCACTAGAGTCCTTATGGATGGCGGCAGCAGCCTGAACCTGCTTTACCAGGATATAGTGTGGAAAATGGGCATAGATCCCTCGAGGATTAAGCCCACCAAAATGACCTTTAAAGGCGTAATACGAGGTGTAGAAGACAACTGTACAGGCTTAGTCACACTTGAAGTGGTCTTCGGATCTCCGGATAATTTCTGAAGTGAGGAGTTAATCTTTGACATAGTCTCGTTTCGCAGTGGTTATCACGCACTGCTCGGGTGAACCGCATTCGCTAAGTTCAATGCGGTACCGCACTACGCTTACCTTAAGCTCAAGATGCCAGGCCCTCGAGGAGTAATTACGGTCAATGGAAACACCGAACGCTCCCTCCAAACGGAGGAGCACACGCGGCCCTTGCAGCGGAAGTACAAAGCAGCCTCTCCAGGCAGTTCTCCAGTCCGGCCACTAAACGACCGGACACCGTCAAGCGCGCCCGGAGTAACCTACAACAAGACCGCCTGGCATGATCCGAGCAGGCGGAGCAACGCGGCCCCAACCCCAACCCTCGCAAAAAGGCGACGCCAGTATTTCGCGTACATAACTACGCTCTAGAGATACCATGGGCACAGGGGGAGGGACACCATCATGGCACGCCCAAAACACGGCTTAAGCCGTACCAGGGGCTGCCGATTTTTTAAATTTTCTCTTACTTTCAGGACTCCATCGTTCGGAAGGCCTGTTCGGCAGTTCAATTGCCGCACAAACGATGCAAGAACCAGGGAAGCGGACAAGCCATGCCGCATTACGGAACTCCCAGGTGGTCTCTATCACGAGCAGTATACCCGTTCCGCATACTATTCCGCAGCTTGCCCCTGGAACGGACATGTAAACTAGTCCAACCCTCCACTTATCACATTATTTGTATCGTTCTGCCTTTATCGCACCCCTTTTTAATAAACAATGCATAGCTTTCGTCTATTTTTGCATTACCTTTTTCTCTATATATGTTCCTTAACGACATGTTGCACCCGTACACGTTGGTACGGCCAAAATACGCCAGGGGCTTTAATACCCCTCAATATGGTGTGAGAAGTCCGAACACTTTAACAAGTGCGGCACCCCGAACTTATAGCATTATATGCATCGGCTCCGAATCATGTCTTGGGTCAATAGTTGGGTTTGCCTGGCTCCTATGTTTTGGTGCCTTACGTTCCGCTATATCGGCTAAGGTAGCACTAGGAGAACCACTGCGATTGTGCCCCAGTTGAGCTGGGTCGAGCACCTCAGTGGAGAAAGCTAAAACTGACTGTCATGATGAAGCGAGAGCTGGTCGCTGTTCGAGAGGTTTTTTCGAGTCCCTAAAGACTTATGCCGCTTAGGGTGAGGAGCTGGCTCTGACCGGCCAAGGCGTGGATAGCGCCCCGAACTCGGTCTTCCGAATACCAGGGGCTTCGCCGAAATTTAAAATTATAGAATTCTATGGCTAAGTGAGAGTGTTCACGCATTATAGTCCGATTTCCTTGTTCGTTGGGCTGAGCGCCTCCCTCGAAGGACCCAAACATGGGAAAAAGAGCGCTCAGGTTTATCCCCGGACACCCCAGCACTAGCGGCACGGGGGTAGAAGCCGACGACTCGCCATCTCTCAGAATTGATAAACAGCCGCACAGAAGGTAATATTTTAAATTCCAACAGCATTGCTTAGCGCATATAAACAAGTTTTCAGCGCACAGGACAAAACGAGCAAGTTTCACTCAAAATTTACATCCCTAGAACATTCATCCGCCACAAGGCAGACACCCTTCAGAACATCCTTATAGTAATTCTCGGGCTTGCGATGCTCTTTCCCCGGCGGTGGCCCATCCTTCACAAGCTTCTCAGCATCCAGCTTGCCCTAGTGCACCTTAGCACGGGCAAGGGCCCTACGGGCGCCCTCAATGCAGACGGAGTGCTTGATGACTTCGAGCCTTGGACAGGCCTCCACCAGCCGCCGCACCAGCCCGAAATAGCTCCCAGGCAGAGCCCCTCCAGGCCACAGCCGAACAATGAGGCCCTTCATGGCCTGTTCGGCCGCCTTGTGGAGCTCGACCAGTTGCTTCAGCTGGTCGCTTAGGGGCACGGGGTGTCCGGCCTCAGCGTACTGAGACCAGAACACCTTCTCCATCGAGATGCCCTCCTCGGCTCAATAGAATGCGGCGGCATCGGACACACTCCGGGGAAGATCTGCGAACGCTCCTGGAGAGCTCCGGATTCGGGTAAGTAACAAGTAACTCACGTTTATGTGTTTGCTTTGCATAAAGAATGCCTTACCCGCCGCTATCTTCTTCACCTCATCCAACTCCTGGAGGGTCTTCTAGGATTCGGCCTTGGCAGACTTGGCATTTTCAATAGCCACTGCGAGCTCGGACGCTCGCGTCTTTGAGTCAAGCTCCAAACTCTCATGTTTTTCCATGAGAGCCTGGAGCTCTTGCCGCACCTTGCCAACCTCGGCCTCATACTTCTCCCGCTCGGTGCGCTCTGAGGCTGCCCTCTTCTCGGCCTCGACCAGCGCTTGCTTAAGGGTCGCCACTTCAGACATGGCCCCTACAATAGCCACGATAATCCTGTCATTCTTTGCAATTGCACCTTTTTATATATATTTAAAAACAAGGTATTTCTCACCTTCATTGTCCTCGAGCTGCTTCTTGGCATGCCCGAGCTCTTGCTCGGACCGCTCGAGGTTCTTCTTTAGCGTGTCCACTTCCGCAGTCAGTGCGGCGGACGCAAGCAGAGAAGCCTGCACATGCATATTGACTCATTTTTGTTAGACTCGTGCGAATTTTATTTGATCCTCTATTCGGCTTTTCCTCTCGAATGCCAAACAGAGCATCAGGGGCTACTGTCTATGCGGTAATATTATTTACACATTCTTTATTTACCTCAAAGCCTGTTAAAAGGCTAGTACAAGCTTCAGTTAGTCCGCTCTTGGCGGAATGAACCTTCTGGACCACCGCACTCATAATAGTGCGGTGCTCCTCGTCGATGGAGGCGCCTTGGAGCGCCTCCAACATATTGTCCGGCGCCTCCGGTTGGACGGGGGCCACCGGCACGACGGACTTGCTCCTCTTGGAAGGAGGTCCCCCGCCGGACTCTGGAACCTCTGAAGGTTCCAGAGCAGTGTCCGGCCTAGAGCCGGACTTGGAGCCCTGAGGGGTTTCATCCCCTTTACTCCTGGAGTTCGAGGGGTCACCTTGCGGCGCCCCCCGGACCACCTCCTCCCGGCTTGGAACCTGTTGGGACAACACTTCGGTGTCGTCTGTAGGGCGGGGGGAGGAAGCCATCGGAAGCGAGTTCACATCCGACGAGTCCAGTGAGCCGCTCGACGACGCGTCGAGCCAGTCTTTGGGTGGGCTGCATAAACATATTCGATGTAAGGGAAAGCTGTGCAATAAACGAATACTATGAATTACTCTGGTATCCGGATACTCACGATTTTTCCAGGGGCTTGGCCTTGAGCTGCCACTCCTCTCCACCGCCGTCGGCGTCGGTGGAGCAGTCCGGAGGAAGGGTTTTCCCCTTCTTGGACCCTCCGGCCTCCCCAGAGAGGGCGGCCTTCCTTTTCTTCTCTCCCCCCGCTGGAGGGGGAGAGGTCTCTATTTCTTCCTCCTCGTCTTCATAGGAGGAATGCGCCTCGGAACCGTCGGATGAGGGATCCGACACCTCCTGGCACCGGGCACTCTTTCAAGTCCCCGCGGCCTTTTTTGCAGCCTTCTTCTCTGACACCACATAGGGTGCCAGAACCAGTAGCTTCGCCAAGTGAGCATCCGCTGGGCCTTCGGGCAAAGGAGATGGACAGTTGATCTGTCCGGATGTCACCTGCCAATCCTATCAAAGGTAAGGGAGTTTAGATCCCGCATGGAGTCAAACTATGAAAAATTGATACCCTGTAAAAGGAAAAAACAGCTTACCACGAGAGCATGACGCTGCGCACTGAATCCGCGATCCTCGGTAGCGGATGCGGGAGCCTCGGCTCCCTTGAAAAGCACCTTCCAAGCATCTTCGTACGTCGTGTCGAAGAGCCTGCTCAGAGTTTGGTGCCGCGCCGGGTCAAACTCCCACAGGTTGAAAGCCCGTTGTTGACACGGGAGGATCAAGCGGATGAGCATAACCTGGACTACGTTGACAAGTTTGAGCTTCTTGTCCACCAGGGTTTGGACGCATGTTTGGACTCCGGTCAGCTCTCCCTTCTTACCCCATGACAGGCCCGTCTCCTTCCAGGAGGTGAGCCGCGTAGGGGGTCCGGCTTGAAACTCAGGGGGTGCGACCCATTCGGCGGTGCGCGGCTCGGTGATGTAAAACCATCCCGATTGCCACCCCTTCAGGGTCTCCACAAAGGAGCCCTCGAGCTAGAGGACATTGGCCATCTTGCCCACCATGGCGCCTTCGCACTCCACCTGGTTGCCGCGCACCACCTTTGGCTTGACGTTGAAAGTCTTGAGCCATAGGCCGAAATGGGGGCGGATGCGGAGGAAGGCCTCGCACACAACGATAAACGCCAAGATGTTGAGGACGAAGTTCGGGGCCAGATCGTGGAAATCCAGGCCGTAGTAGAACATGAGCCCCCGGACAAATGGGTGGAGAGGGAAGCCCAGTCCGCGGAGGAAATGGGGGAGAAACACCACCCTCTCATGGGGCCTAGGGGTGGGGATGAGCTGCCCCTTTTCGGGAAGCCGGTACGCGATGTCGTTAGACAGGTATCCGGCTTTCCTCAGCTTTTTTATGTGTCCCTCTGTGACGGAGGAAACCATCCACTTGCCTCCCGCTCCGGACATGGCTGGAGAAGGTTGAGGTGGGGAGTGCGGACTTGGGCGCTGGAGCTCGAGTGCGCAAGAATGGATAGGCGAAGGAAGAAGAAGGCGTAGGTGAAAAGGTGGATCCTTATCCCCATATATGGGTGGACGCGACTACATGTCCCCACCAGCCTAGTAAAACTCGCTTATCTCCAAGCGCCGTAATCAATGGTGCGGTTGGGTTACCCACGCCTGTATTGATGAGAATCCCGGGATAAGGGGACACGATCTCTGCTTTAACAAGACGTGCCAAGGGAACCGCCTCGCATGACGCACTGAGGTGGGATAATGAAACGACTCGGATAAAGGCTTGGCCATGGTGTGACACGCTACGGAATACGTCAGCAGATTAGATTGGTGTAAATATTATTCTCTCTATGGCAATATGTGGAAACTTATTTTGCAGAGCCGGACACTATCTTCGTGTTCAAAATCTTCTATGAAGTACTTGGAGGAGGAACCCGCCTTGCAATGCCGAAGACAATCTACGCGCCAGACTCGTCGTCATTGAAGCCTGGTTCAGGGGCTACTGAGGGAGTCCTGGATTATGGGGTGTTCGGATAGCCGGACTATACCTTCAGCCGGACTCCTGGACTATGAAGATACAAGATTGAAGACTCCGTCCCGTGTCCGGAAGGGACTTTCCTTGGCGTGGAAGGCAAGCTTGGCGATACGGATATGAAGATATCCTACCATTGTAACCGACTTTGTGTAACCCTAACCCTCTCCGGTGTCTATATAAACCAGAGGGTTTTAGTCTATAGGACAACATACACATCAATAATCATACCATAGGCTAGCTTCTACGGTTTAGCCTCCTCGATCTCGTGGTAGATCTACTCTTGTACTACCCATACCATCAATATTAATCAAGCAGGACGTAGGGTTTTACCTCCATCGAGAGGGCCCGAACCTGGGTAAAACTTCGTGTCCCTTGCCTCCTGTTACCATCTGGCCTAGACGCACAGTTCGGGACCCCCTACCCGAGATCCGCCGGTTTTGACACCGACATTCATCTTAAGGGGGGCTAGTTTGTAAAATCCCTATTTTCAATTTGGATGTTATACATAGGTCATCATATGCATATCATATTTTAATTTAATTTTGGTTGTGATCCTAGAAATCTTACGCAACTCAAGGACCCAAGGAGAGAGTTGATGATTTCATAATTTTTCATATTTGAATTTTCTCAAATTTGAAAAGAGGATCAATTTGGTTTTAATATTTTTTCTCTCTCCAAATATTTCCAATAATAAAAATAAAAGAGAGAAGATAATATGAATTCTTCAAAAAAAGAGGAATATTGGAGGAAAATTTTTAAAATCAAATAAATATTTTCTTTGGGATTTTATTGCTATTTTATTTGAATTAGAAAAATATGCATCTTTTCAAATTGTATTTTTAGACCATAAAAATGTTCACGTTGTTCTAAATATTTTATGTAAACGGTGAAAATTGTTTTTGGAATTTTTAGAATTGTTTTATATTTTATTAGGATTTTTGTTTTTGGCGGACTTTATTTTAATAATCAAAGAAAGTTTTCCGCCTGAATGGGTCGGAGGCCTAGCCGAGCAGGGCCGAAGCGCACTCCCGCGACGCCTTCCTCACGCCGCCGCCGTCTCCGACACAGACACCGAGGAGGAGTCCGAGCCGGACTCCACCTCGGGTCGGCCCCTCCTCCAAGTCGCCGCCCCCTCAGCCTTTATATGTCGCCCCCGCCACCGCCCTCTCCTCCCACCCCGAGCCGCACCACAGCCACCGCCGCCGAGCCGTGCCGCCGCCGCTTGCCGCCATCCGCGCTGCCCGCTGCTGCGTCAGTGCTCGCCGCCGCCGCCTGATACGTCGCTCTTACGATACCGAGCCGCCACCAAGCCCTAATCTCTCTCTGGAGGGCTGATTTGGAGTCCGTTCGGGGCTCCGGAGAGGGGAATCCGTCACCATCATCATCATCAACCTTCCTCCATCACCAATTTCATGATGCTCACCGTCGTGCGTGAGTAATTCCATCGTAGGCTTGCTGGACGGTGATGGGTTGGATGAGATTTATCATGTAATCGAGTTAGTTTTGTTAGGGTTTGATCCCTAGTATCCATTATGTTCTGAGATTGATGTTGGTATGACTTTGCTATGCTTAATGCTTGTCATTAGGGCCCAAGTGCCATGATTTCAGATCTGAACCTATTATGTTTTCATGATTATATGTGAGTTCTTGATCCTATATTGCAAGTCAATAGTCACCTACTATGTGTTATGAGCCGGTAAACCCGAAGTGAAAATAATCGGGGCCACTCCCGATGATGACCGTAGTTTGAGGAGTTCATGTATTCACTAAGTGTCAATGCTTTGGTTCGGTACTCTATTAAAAGGAGGCCTTAATATCCCTTAGTTTCCAATAGGACCTCACTGCCACGGGAGGGTAGGACAAAAGATGTCATGCAAGTTCTTTTCCATAAGCACGTATGACTATATTCGGAATACATGCCTAAATTACATTGATGAATTGGAGCTAGTTTCGTGTCACGCTATGTTATAACTGTTGCATGAGGAATCGCATCTGACATAATTATCCATCACTGATCCATTGCCTACGAGCTTTTCACATATTGATATTTGCTTAGTTACTTTTCCGTTGCCACTGTTACAATCACTACAAAACTGTAACTACTACTTTTGCCACCGTTACTGTTACTTCCATATTACTTTGCTACTAAATACTTTGCTGCAGATATTAAGTCTTTCAGGTGCGGTTGAATTGACAACTCAACTGTTAGTACTTGAGAATATTCTTTGGCTCCCCTTGTGTTGAATCATTAAATTTGGGTTGAATACTCTACCCTCGAAAACTATTGCAATCCCCTATACTTGTGGGTTATCAAGACAATTTTCTAGCGCCGTTGCCGGGGAGCAAAGCTCTATTCTTTGAGTCACTTGGGATTTATATCTGCTGATCACTATGAAGAACATGAAAGATAAAAGAACTAAGATTTTTCCCTCAACTACGAGGGGAGGTAAGGAACTGCCATCTAGCTCTGCACTTGATTCACCTTCTGTTTTGAGTAAACTTGTGACACCTACTCCTGCTATTCATTTTGATATGTCGCATGTTATTGATGATGCCACTTCTGGTTTGCATGATACTTATGATGAAACTACTTCTATGCTTGATAATATTGTGCCACTAGGTGAATTTCTTGATGAACAACTTGCTAGGGTTAGAGAGAATGAAATTATTGAAACTGATAATATTGATGAAAGTTATGATGAAGATTCTCACCCTAGATATTAATTGCATGTTGTTCCTGAGGGTTATGTTATGGATGAAGAAACCGCTAGAGACTTTTTAACTTGCAATGATAGATATGATCTTAAGAAACTGTTAGCTAAGCTTAAAGAAAAATCTTTGAATGCTAGAATGAAATATGACCCTGCTTTTGCTACTTCACCTATCTATTTTTCCGATAAGGATTATGATTTCTCTGTATATCCTGAGATAATTACTTTGGTTGAATCTGATCCTTTCTATGGCTATGAATCTGAAACTATTGTGACACATCTTACTAAATTAAATGATATGTCCACCCTATTCACTAATGATGAGAAAACTCGCTACTATTATATCCTTAAGTTATTTCCGTTCTCATTGAAGGGTGATGCTAAAACATGGTTTAATTCTCTTGATCCTGGTTGTGT
Organism: Triticum aestivum; assembly: GCF_018294505.1. Taxonomy (NCBI): domain Eukaryota; kingdom Viridiplantae; phylum Streptophyta; class Magnoliopsida; order Poales; family Poaceae; genus Triticum; species Triticum aestivum. Next base: position 568,835,058 of record NC_057812.1, read on the forward strand.
GTGTTGTCCCCAAGATATGATTTATTACTTCTCTGCTAAATATTTCCTCGCTCATAAGAAACAAGCTGCCTTAAGGGAAATATATAATTTTGTGCAAATTGAAGAAGAGAGCATCCCACAAGCTTGGGAGAGGCTTCTCCAATTACTTAATGCTTTGCTTGATCATCCTCTCAATAAAAATGAAATACTTGATATCTTTTATAATGGTCTAACTGATGCTTCCAGAGACCACCTGGATAGTTGTGTTGGTTGTGTTTTCAGGGAAAGAACTGTTGATCAAGCTGAATTGCTATTGAATAATATGTTGAATAATGAAAATGATTGGACACTCCCTGAACCAACTCCTAAGCCAACTCCAAAGAAAAGGGGTATTCTATTTCTCAGTCCTGAAGATATGCAAGAGGCAAAGAAATCTATGAAAAAAAGGTATTAAAGCTGAAGATGTTAAGAATTTACCACATATTGAAGAAATACATGGTCTTGATAACCCGACACAGGTAGTAAAGGTAAATTCTCTCTATAGATTTGATGAAGGTGATATCCCTCCTTATAAGTCTGCTAGCCAATGCTTAGATGAGTTTGATAATTTATTGTTAAGCAAGAAAACTTCAATGCTTATGTTATTAGACAATTGAAACACAATGCTCATATGATTGAACACCTGAGTGATTATATGTCTAGAGTTAAAGGTGAACTTAGACTTATTAGTAACATGCTTCTATGGTTACCACTCAAGTAGAACAAGTACTTAAAGCTCAGAATGATTTGATCAATGAATTAAATAATAAGAAAAATGATAATGCTGTTAGAGTTGTGACTAGAGGGGGTAAATGACTCAGGAACCTTTGTATCCTAAGGGCCACCCTAAGAGAACTGAGCAAGATTCTCAAAGAACTAATATTGATGCACCTAGTTCTTCTAAGAAGAAGAAAAAGAAAAATGATAGGACTTTGCATGCTTCTAGTGAACCTTTTGTTGACACACCTGAGAATCCCAATGATATTTCTATTTCTGACGCTGAAACACAATCTGGTAATGAACATGAACCTAGTGATAATATTAATGATGATGTTCATGTTGATGCTCAGCCTAGCAATAACAATGATGTAGAGATTGAACCCGTTGTTGATCTTGATAACCCACGATCAAAGAATCAACGATATGATAAGAGATACTTCGTTGCTAGGAAGCACGGTAAAGAAGAGAACCATGGGTTCAGAAACTGATGCCTTGTCCTCCTAACCCATCCAAGAAAAAGGATGATGAGGATTTTGAGCGCTTTGCTGAAATGATTAGACCTATCTTTTTGCGCAGGCGTTTGACTGATATGCTTAAAATGAATCCTTATGCTAAGTACATGAAAGATATTGTTACATATAAAAGAAAGATACCGGAAGCTGAAATTTCCACCATGCTTGCTAATTATACTTTTAATGGTGGAATACCAAAGAAACTAGGAGATCCAGGAGTACCAACTATACCATGCTCCATTAAAAAAACTATGTTAAAACTGCTCTATGTGATCTTGGAGCCGGTGTTAGTGTTATGCCTCTCTCTTTATATCGTAGACTTGATTTGAATAAGTTGACACCTACTGAAATATCTTTGCAAATGGCTGATAAATCAACTTCTATACATGTCGGTATTTGTGAGGATGTGCCTGTTGTGGTTGCAAACGTTACTATTTTAACAGACTTTGTTATTCTTGATATTCCCAAGGACGATAGTATGTCGATTATCCTTGGTAGAATCTTTTTGAATACTGCAGGGGCTGTTATTGATTGCAACAAAGGCAATGTCACTTTTCATGTTGATGGTAATGAGCATACGGTACACTTTCCGAGGAAACAACCTCAAGTCCAAAGTATTAATTCTATTGGAAAAACTTCAAAAATTATTATTGGAGGTTTTGAATTTCCTCTTCCTACTGTCAAGAAGAAATATGATATTATTATTGTTGGGGATATGCATATCCCCGTTGAGGTAACCTAGTGTTATTTGAAAATTCTCCGGTTTCATGTTATTCGAAAAGAGTTTGTTAACAAGACTTGATCAACCTTGTTAGTGGATTCCTTTTGATGAGCATGAGATGGATGACGTTAGAAAGCACAACTCTTTGTACCCTCTTTTTAATTTCTGTTATTTAAATTAAATAAAGCACAAATAGTATTTTCTATCTGTTATCTGAATTATCCTTGCAATAAAAAATACCCCAAAAATAAAAGTTCTTCAAATGTCCTAAAAAAATTATATGATGTTTTCTAGAATATTTAAGAATTATTGGCACTCAGAACACACCAGGGGGACCCACCATGTGCCCACGAGGGTGGAGGGCGTGCCCCCTGCCTCGTGGACCCACCCCTCCACTTATTCTTGCACCCACACACTTCGTCTTCCTCCAGAAAAAATCCTCCACCAGTTCAAACCCGAGTTCTAGCTCATCTTGCTGCCATGTCCGATCTCCTTGCTCAAATCTCCATTCACAAAACTGCTTTGGGGGATTGTTCTTTGGTTTGTAACTCCTCCAATGGTCCAATTAGATTTTGTTCTAGTGCTTTATTTATTGCAAATTTTTGCTGCTTATGTGACCCTGTTCTTGAGCTTGCATGTCAAATTTCTGTGGTCAAAAGTAGTTTTAATGCATGATATGGCCTCTAGGCACTTGTAGGAGTTGTTGCTATCAACCTTGTTAAGTTTGATTCACTTTTATTTTGAGTCACTAAAATTCCAGAAATTTTTCAGAGAAAGAAAATGATGAAGAGATTGAGGGGCTCTTCGAGCCGAAGCTCGAAGGATAAGCAAGGTGAAGAGAATAAGAGGCCCAAATATAATCTCCCTCGCACCGCGGAAGTTCGTCCGTGCGAATGGCATTGTGATGAATTCTTGAGAGCAGTCGGGATTCATGATGACTTTTACTATTTGGCTGAGAATACGGGCCTCGTCGACTCCCTCCACGACCAACGCAAACAGTATCCCCTACTCACTAATATTTTTGTGCAAAATTTTCATTTCCATGCTAGGAGATCACCACCTTTGGTGGATTTTTATTTATATGATGAGTTTAAGGAGATGTCACTTTATGATTTTTGTGCTGTTTGCAAGTTACCCTTTGCGGGCAGCATAGAGGAACCACATCTAATGATGTGGAAGGGTTTATTGATATGATTGCTGTAGGGGAAACGAGGAAAGTTTCCGATGCACGAATTACTAGCATACATTTTCCTGTTCTACATTACTTTGCAATATTTGCCAGTAGATGCTTGATTAGTCGTGGGCACAGTGGAAACCTTAGAGCCCATGATATTGTTATTTTGCGCCATGCCTTGTTTCGTGATGCTACATTCAGTTTAGGCGCTATTGTTGCTAAACGGTTAAATCTGAACCGTATGAAGGGCCCCATATTGGGAGGCATCTTTGCTTCACGCCTTGCTACACACTTTAACATACCTATTAGGCATTATGAGAAAGAGGAAAAGTTGTTGCCTCCTATTTTTCTAGATTATAAGAGTATGGTAGCACATGATTTCATTGTTAAAGATAAGAAGAAGATGCTTAAGTATAAATTGTTATTTGATAAAAATTATTGTGAGATCATTACCTTGCTTGTGCCCTCTTTGTTTAACATATTTTCAGGCACGTACCTTATCTTGCCGGAGGCCGTTTAAGCATACTGGAGCCTGACACCAGCTCCAGAGCCTAAGCTAGAACCACCACTTGACCCTTATCGACAGTCTGTTTATCAGTGGAATCCGGAGGAGATCGCCAACCAGTGGCACCCAGACGACACTCCTCCACACACCGGAGAGGGTCACTTTGAGCCATGGCCCTAGAACAACTTAGGCCAAAAGCCTAAGCTTGGGGGAGTACGTATCTCTCACCGACATTACATTCATGTTCACACACTCATGCCAGTTGTCGGTGCTCATACTTTTTCATTGTACTATCCATGCTAGTTTATTTTACTTTTAAGCCTTCTTCTTGTGTGTTTGAAAGACCTTAATAAAAACCAAAAAATTAGTTGTAGCTTTTAGCTAGTTTACTTCCCATGCCTGTAGTAGGAATAATTAAAAGAAAACCAAAAAATATTTCTCGTTCTTCTTTTGTTTGTTGGGAGCTTTCCCGTGTAAATAGTTTTGTTTCTTTTCTTTTCTTTGGGGGTCGAGAGGAGAAGACCATGATGAAAATGTTGAAGTGGATCCCATATGCATTATTGTTGAGTTAACCAAGAGCCCATTATCAGAGTAATGGGCCACGGGTAGGCCAACCCGAGCCCCAGAACCTTTCAAGACATCGGGGCAGGCTGCGCCCCTCAAGACCCCAGGACGAAGAGCCGCCTTTTGAGGAGTCGACGGCAAGACGGCCGACTGCCCGCTCGTGGCCGAGTCCCAGGGACTACTTCAGGGAAAGCCGACTCCCAACTGGCGACGTCCAGAGAAGCCGGCTTTGGGGAGTCGGCCTGCGACTCCAACAAACCCCATGACCTCATCAAAGGGGACGGGGCGGGGGCGTGGCTACGGCGAAGCTCACCCCCGCCCCTTACCAAGGGCAGGCATGGCCACAGCACGCCGTACCCTGGAAGATCTCCGTGTGGCTTGGCACTATTGCCATGCCGGCCCTGACATCAGCACCGCAGGGCCGAATCCTGCACCCACGATGGCTTGTCTGTACGGCCTAGAGGCAGCAGGCCCCACCAGTCAGTGAGACCTCAGGAGACGGCAGGAGGACCACCAATCGGACCCGTCGGGAGTCGGCCCGGGGGAGTCGGTCGAGCCCTCCCCCGGGGCCCACGCGCCATTAATCAAGATGTGATGGGGAGTGGTGACAGTGATCGCTCGCCGGGCGACGGGGCTGTTGCCACGACCTCATGATCAAGCTTGTGTCATCAGAAGCACGGCTACAGTAATCAGCAGCCGGCAAGACCCGCCCACGGCGGACGCGGCCTGTCGGCCCCGTACCAGACCGGTCGGCGGGGCCCACCAGTCGGCGTGCCCCAGCAGTCAGCGGAGAAGATGGAGGCCAGAGGCACTGATGGCTGGGCCCGTGTCCAGCCGGATTACCATTGTACCCCTGGGGGGTAGGCCTATATAAACCCCCCAGGGCACCCATGCAAAGGGTTGGAACCCAGTAGCTCTAGACCATATCAGATAAAAGGGAGAGAGCTGGCCTTGCCGTCTCCTGCCATCAAGAAACAGCTCAAGGAGCAACCGTGTAAACACTTTGCCATAGTGATCATGCAGAGACCCCGCAGAGCAGCAGTAGGGGTATTATCTCCCCAGAGAGCCCTGAAGCTGGGTAAGATTCGCCGGCATGCATGTCTTCGCCCCATCCCATTTCCAGGCACCGGCGACGTTCTACTCGCCCCAACATGATAAGCCATCCTTTGGCATATGTCGCACCCAACCCCGACATTTGGCGCCCACCATGGGGCACGGTGCACCGCCGTCCGGAGACCTGTTCTGGAAGGGAACCCTCTTCCTCCCTGGCGAGCGCAGCCAGCCAGGCACGCCAGACGGAGTTTGCGCCGATGCGCTAAGCGGCGTTGAGATCACCTGCGCAGCCAGCTGCCTGGCCAAACTTGTCGGCGAGGTCCGCCTCTCCGACGAACCTGCATCCAACGCAGGCACGGGCGGCCCCGAGAGCCTCCTCGTGGGCCTCCTCGATCAACTCCATGTTTTCGGCGAGCCTGCCATAGACTTGGAGTCTGTAGGCTCCACTGGCCCGATGCTGGTCGACTCCGACACCGCATCGCTCGACGCGTTCCCCACCAATGTGGTGGTCTACGATGAACCTCTCCCTTGCGCGGAGAGCGATGGGAGAACCGCCACCGAGGTGCTCGTCATCAGCCATGGCGAGCTCCCCGGCAGAGGAGCGCACGACTCGCTCGGCACGACGCTACAAGACCTAACTGCGCCCATTCCGGAAGATGCCGACGCAGAGACGTTGGAGGCGCGCCGCCTTCAGCTCGTTGAAGGCGCGAAGAAGCTGGCCAGCATGAGACGCTTGTCAGAAGCCTACCAGCGGGAGATGGATCGTGCCGTTGGCGGCTTGCCGGCCCCGGCAGGGCCTAGCTGCCTTGGCGCGGTCCAGCAGCGCGGCGTAGCCATCGCCAACCTGTTTGGGGCAAGCCGCTCCATGTACGCTACACCGGCGGAGAACATCCGAGCCGCCCAGGCAGCGGCGGATGAGCTGGACAATTTCGAGGGCGAAGAGCGCCGCCTCATGATGGAGCGAGTCCAGCGGCTCCTCGACGCGGCCGCGGCGCAGAACGAGGCCGGCTGCCACACGGAGGTGCCGCAGCGGCCAAATGATGACCTTCACCGAGATCAAGGCGCGACGTCTCGGATGCCGACTGGTGGCGCCCGAGGAAGAAGAGACAAGGAGCCGGCTGTCAGCCACAGTCGGACTCGCGTTACCATAGAGCGCGACCGAGATGGCCGCCCAAGGGCAGTGGAACGATGGGACGACTGTCCGCCTCCCCCTCCCCGCAAGGAGAGGCGAGTCTCCCCACCGCCTGTGGACCATCCGACTCTCGGCGCCCGCCTTGGCTGCCAAGAAGGAGTTGGAGAGAATGACGCCCGCCACCGGATCGACCGACTACACCGATCCCTGGCGCTGGAAGAAGAAGATGAGCTGGGCCTGCCTTGTTTCGGGCCCCACATTCGAGACGAGCCCTTTCCCAGAGGGTTCACGCTTCCAAGGGACACGCCCAAGTATACCGGCTCCGTGAAGCCGGAAGACTGGTTGGTCGACTACTCCACGGCTGTCAGCATAGCCAACGGCAACAAGCGTGTTGCCATAAAGTACATTCCGCTCATGCTTGAGGGCACGGCCCGGACATGGCTAAACAGCCTGAGGCCCCGCAGCATCAACAGCTGGGTCGACTTCACCGAAGCGTTCGTCCGCAACTTCACCAGCACGTACAAGCGTCCTCCCAAGCCTCGTCAGCTCTCCTTGTGTGTGCAAGGCCCCGACGAGTCGACTCGCGACTACCTCACGCGTTGGGCTGAGCTCCGAAACTCCTGCGAGGGCATGCACAAGGTGCAGGCCATCGAGTACTTCACGGCCGGGTGTAGAGAAGGCACCCTCCTCAAGCACAAGCTCCTCTGCGACGAGCCAGAAACCCTCGACGAGCTGCTGATCATAGCGGACAAGTACGCCACGGCCGACTCCTCCATGAAGACGGAGATTCAAGTCAGCACAACTGGCAAAGTGGCCCCGCAAGCTCCAAGTACTCCGGCGGGAGACACCAGCCGGCGACAACCGCAGGGCGACCACAAGAGCAAGGCCCCGCAGCCGGCCTCCAGTAGCCGGCAGGTCACGACCGTTGAAGCCCAGCAGCCGGATGGGCAGCCTCCGCTCAAGCGATAGAAAGGCGGCAAGACAAACTGGTTACCGGCCTTCTCCTACGAGCAGACCCTGGATGGACCTTGCAAGTTCCATAGCGGCGCGAAGCCGTCGAATCATACCACCCGGAAGTGCCACTGGCTCACCAGGATCGCCAAGGGAGACGGCCTCCTGCCTCCCCCGCCTGCTGGGCAGCCGCCTCCGCCTCCGCCCCAGCAGCCGGCTGCCAGGCCAGTCGGCGCAGTGCAAGACGAATACCATGAAGAACACAGAGCCTACGTGGTGTTTACCAGTATGGCTGATGATCGACGTAGCAGGCGGTTGCAGCGACAGGAGGTGAATGCAGTAGCCTCAGAGACGCCAGAATTCATGCACTGGTCCGAGAAGCCTATCAGCTGGAGCCGAGCTGACCACCCAGAGGTGATGCCGAGTCCGGGCTCCTATGCCTTGGTCTTGGACGCCACCTTTGCTACGGATAGACAAGCTGCATGTTTCTCGCGAGTTCTGATAGACGGAGGAAGCAGCGTCAATATCCTGTACAAGACACCATGGAGAAGTTAGGAATCAAGCAAAGACAGCTTCAGAGCAGCCGGACAGTGTTCCACGGCATTGTTCCTGGGCTTTCCTGCTCACCGATCGGCAAGATCCTGATGGACGTCCTCTTTGGAGACAAAGATCACTTCCGCCGAGAGTCTGTTTGGTTTGAGGTGGTGGACCTCAAGAGCCCATACCATGCGCTGCTCGGCCGACCCGCCTTGGCCAAGTTCATGGCGGTCCCCCACTACACCTACCTCAAGATGAAGATGCCCAGTTCCAGGGGAATTCTGACTGTAGCCGGCGACTACCGGAAGTCGTCTGCCTATGCGGCTGAGAGCAGTCGGCTAGCCGAGTCCCTGGTGATCGCGGCCGAGAAGCGGCTCCTGGAGCGAGTTGTGGCGATGGCCGGCAAGCAGGCAGAGGTATCGCCCGACCCAAGGGAGTCGGAGGCTGAGGGTTCGTTCAAGCCGGCCAAGGAGACAAGGAAGATACCCTTGGATCCGGAGCACCCAGAGAGGTACGATGTCATGGGTGCGAACCTCGATAGCAAATAGGAAGGCGAGCTCGTCGATTTCCTCCGTGAGAATCGGGACATCTTCGCATGGTCCCCCAAAGACATGCCAGGTGTACCGACGGAATTCACCGAGCACAAGTTACATGTCCGATCTGATGCAAAGCCGGTCAGGCAGCCCCTGCGCTGCCTATCAGAAGAGAAGAGAAGAGTTGTTGGAGAAGAGATAGCCCGACTCCTAGCAGCCGGCTTTATTATGGAAGTGTTCTTTCCAGAATGGCTAGCAAATCCGGTCCTCGTACTGAAGAAGAACAAGCAGTGGTGAATGTGTATCGACTACACGAGCCTCAACAAGGCCTGCCCCAAGGACCCATTTGCTCTACCAAGAATCGATCAGGTGATAGACTCCACAGCCGGATGTGAGCTATTGAGTTTCTTGGATGCATACTCAGGATATCACCAGATCAAGCTGAACCCGGCTGACAGACTGAAGACCGCCTTCATCACACCGTTTGGAGCATTCTGCTACCTCACCATGACATTCGGCTTGAGGAATGCCGGCGCCACCTTTCAGCGTTGCATGCAGAAGTGCCTCCTCAAGCAGCTCAGCAGGAACGCCCACGTCTATGTGGACGACGTGGTGGTGAAGACGGAGAAGCATGGAACACTGCTGGAAGACCTCAAGGAGACTTTTGAGAACCTGCGTCGGTTCCAAATCAAACTCAACCCCGAGAAGTATGTCTTCGGAGTACCAGCCGGCCAGCTCCTTGGCTTCCTGGTCTCTGAACGCGGAATAGAATGCAACCCAGTAAAGATCAAGGCCATTGAGAGGATGGATGTACCCAGCCGACTGCTGGATGTGCAGAAGTTCACTGGCTGCTTGGCGTCCATCAGCCGATTCATCAGTCGGCTGGGCGAGAAAGCTCTCCCCTTATACCAACTCATGAAGAAGACCACTTTTTTCGAGTGGAACCACAAGGAGGACGAAGCTTTTCTCCAGTTGAAGAAGATGCTGACTACTCCACCGGTCCTGGCGGCTCCGACTCCAAAGGAACCTATGCTCCTATACATCGCCGCCACCAGCCGAGTAGTCAGCACAGTCATTGTAGTGGAACGCAAGGAGGAAGGCAAGGCGCTACCTATCCAGAGACCGATGTATTACCTAAGTGAGGTATTGTCGACCTCCAAGAAGAACTACCCCCACTACCAGAAGATGTGCTATGGTGTACACTTTACTGCCAAGAAATTGAAGCCTTACTTTCAAGAGCATCCAATCACGGTGGTCTGCACGGCCCCGCTGCCGAAATCATTGGCAGCCGAGATGCTTCTGGCCGAGTGGCCAAGTGGGCCATAGAGCTGGCTCCATACACCATCTACTACCAGCCCCACACCACCATCAAGTCACAAGCACTGGCCGACTTCCTCGTCGACTGGGACGAGATCCAGTACCTACCTCCAGCGCCCGACTCCACCCATTGGCGGATGCATTTCGACGGCTCCAAGATGCGCACCAGCTTGGGAGCCGGCGTCGTCCTCACCTCTCCTAAAGGCGACAAGCTCAAATATGCACTGCAAATCCACTTTGCTACCTCCAACAACGTCGCCGAGTATGAGGCGCTCATTCACGGGCTCCGGCTTGCCAAAGAGCTTGGCATCCGCCGGATCTTGTGTTATGGCGACTCGGGCTTAGTGGTCCAGCAATCATCTGGTGACTGGGACGCGAAAGATGCAAACATGGCGAGTTACCGTTTCCTCGTACAGCAACTCAGCAGGTATTTCGAAGGGTGTGAGTTCCTCCATGTGCCAAGAAACGACAACGACCAAGCAGACGCCTTGGCACGAATCGGCTCTACCCGCCAAGCAATACCATCTGGCGTCGCCCTTCAACGCCTCCTCAAGCCGTCTGTCAAGCCTTCACCAGAATCAGACTCCATTTTTGTGCCGGCTCCTCCCGAAGACGTCGGATCTGACTCCAGAGCCCCGGCAGGCGGCATGAGGATTTCGGCAGATGGCTCCAGAGCCGCCACAGTCGAGGTCAGCCCAGGGACTGCGGAACCCGGCCCGGGGACTATGGTGGCGGACTCGAAGACTCCAGAACTCGACCCAAGGGCCGCCCCAGTCGGCCTGGGGACTTCATTAACCCAGCAAGCAGTTGTTGACTCCAACCCGCCGCCTCCCAGCCCAGCCGCCCTCGTCCAAGTCGTAGTTCTGGCAGTCGAAGAAATAGTAGCACCCTCATGGGCCCAGCCCATCCTCAAATTCCTGGTGAGCAAAGAGCTGCCAACTGATGAGACCTCAGCCCGGCAAGTACAACGCTGGGCAGCGGCCTATACCATAGTCAACAGAGAGCTGGTCAGACGCAGCGTCACTGGTGTTTACCAGCGCTGCATAGAGCCAGAGCAAGGCCAAGCAATTCTCAAAGACATCCATCAAGGCGAGTGCGGACACCATGCGGCTTCAAGTGCACTCGTCGCCAAAGCCTTTCGACACGGTTTCTTCTGGCCGACTGCCTTAGAAGAGGCCAAGGAATTGGTCCAAAAATGCAAAGGGTGCCAGAAGTTCAGCTCCAAGCCGCACCAGCCGGCTTCTGCGCTCAAGACCATCCCCATTGCCTAGCCTTTCGCAGTTTGGGGTCTAGACATGGTGGGACCATTCAAGACAGCACGAGGTGGTTTAACTCACCTACTTGTCGCAGTAGACAAGTTCACCAAGTGGATAGAAGCGAAGCCAATCAAGAAACTGAACGGTCCGACTGCCGTAACTTTCATCTCTGATATCACAATTTGGTATGGCATACCACATAGCATCATCACCGACAACGGCACAAATTTCGCCAAAGGCGCCATGGCCCGTTTCTGTGCAACACAGGGCATACGACTGGACCTAGCGTCCGTCGCCCATCCACAGTCAAACGGCCAAGTGGAGCGAGCAAACGGCCTCATCTTGTCCGGCATCAAGCCTCGGCTGATCGAGCCTCTGGAGCGCTCGGCTGGCTGCTGGCTCGACGAGCTGCCAGCCATCCTCTGGAGTCTGTGCACGACTCCAAACAAGTCAACCGGCTTCACGCCCTTCTTCCTCGTCTACGGTGCCGAGGCCGTCATCCCAACGGACATAGAGTCCGACTCCCCACGAGTCACCATGTACACTAAGGAGGAAGCAGAAGAAGCACGACAAGACGGTGTCGATCTGCTGGAAGAGGGCCGGCTGTTAGAACTCAACTGGTCCAGCATCTACCAACAGACCCTGCGCCGATACCACAACAGGAAGGTCAGGCCAAGATCTTTCCAAGAAGGCGACCTTGTGCTTCGGCTGATCCAGCGAACAGTCGGCCAGCACAAGGTGTCGGCGCCTTGGCAGGGCCCTTTCATCATCAGCAAAGTACTGGGCAACGACTCCTACTACCTGATTGACGCTCAGAAGCCCCGAGCATGTAAGAGGGACGACTCCGGCAAGGAGATAGAGCGGCCATGGAATGCAAATCTCCTCCGAAAATTTTACAGTTGATGCAGTATGTGCCATGCTACCTTTTGTATTAAAGTACCAAGACTTCGGGCCCCCCAAGATGAGCTCGGGGACTGCCCTCTTTTGTCTGTATGATAAAAATTATGCCTACAAGTATGTTACTCTTTCTTATGCCGTTCGTCACCGGGCTCGACAAGTCGGCCCGGGGACTTGCCACCTTGCACTATGAAATGCTTCCTGCAGTCGGACAAGTAGTGTGTAAACGCCTAAACCGTCTCCTGTCAAAAGCCGCAGCTCGCAGAGCGACTGTACGATGGGCAGAAGTAAGGTAGAATGGGCATTCGCATGAAAAATGGCTAAGGACTCAAAGCATAAAACATAGCTCAAGACGGCTTCCAGCCTTTCTTGCAAACCGACCCTTGAGAGGTCGGATTGCCGCCTTCTATCCAACTTGCTCAAAAACTCTTAAAAACAGGTAAGTACTTGCCTTCCCAAAGTAGCCAAGCATTTTGACCCATCGGCAGTCCGCAGAGCGGTTGTCCGATTGGCAAGGCAGGAAACTAAGAGAAAGCGGCAAAGGAAAAAAGCCAAAAGAGTAATGAGCAAGAAAAGATAGAATTCGGATAAATATATTTACATAACATAGGCCCTTGGCCGAATCTTCGAGCAGAAGTTCAAAATACACCCCGCGGGAGGAATTGTGCGAATTAACAAGTTCTTCAGAGACTACTGAAGCAGATAAAACAAAGATACAGCGGCAGCTTAGGAAGCAGCAGACGAACTCGGAGGGTCGAGGAGGCGCCAGCATCAGGCGTCGGGGCGGCCGGCTGGCTAGTCTTGGCTTGATCGCCTCCGGCGGCAGTCAGGTCGATCGCACGTGGCTCGTTGCTAGAGGCACGGTCGAGCTGAGGCTGGCCGTCTGCTCCGTCTTCTGGTGCCTCCGCCTCACCTCCGTCCTCTGCCTCGCCCTCTTCCTCGACGCTGGAGCCAATCACCTCCACCGAGTCCTCGCCGTAGTCTGGGTTCATCCCAAACCACTCTGGCGGTACCTCCTCGCCGTCTTCAGACCGCTCGGGGACGAAAGATGCTGGTGTCGGTGTACTCGGCGATCACCGCAGCACGCTTGACGAGGGCGTCTTCCGCAGCCGCCAGCTCCGGCTGGGCCTCCGACCGAAGCGTGGCCAGCCGGTCTAGATCCAGCCCCGGATACCATGCCTTGACGAACTCCAAGGCCAGGCGCGCTCCAGCTCGGGACGAAGAGCCCTTCCAGGCCTCAAGACGACCAGCCGCGACCTCTAGCCAGTCGGCCGTCAGGCTAGGGGTGCGGGGAGCCTACATATCCGGCCACAGGGCGGCAATCGCCTGGGCACCGACACGCTGAAGCCGACGCAGCATCCGGTGAGCCGGCCGAAGGCGAGCCTCGATGCTCAGGATGTGCTCGTCAAGAGTTCGGGGGGCGTCGGCGGCAATCTCTGCGCCCTCCGCCCTCCGACCTTCATGGTCAGCCTCGATGGCTTGGATGGCGGCCTGCGACTGCCCAGGGAAGAAGTCTGCAAAGACAGGAAGAAACGAAGAAGCAAGTCAAAAACCAGGAGTCGGCACGACTTAAATCGTCAGCTCGAAGAAAGAAAATAAAGAAAATCACCATCAACGATGTCTTCAATTTCGTGGAAGCCGGAGGACAGCAGCGCCTCCTTCTTAGACTAGGAGGAGAGCTCGCTCGCGAACTCGGCTAGGAGGGTGGTTTCTGTCTCCTTCGCCTCCCTCTGTGTCTTCACAAGCAGCTCCTTCTGCTCTGCCAATTGAGTGGCCAACAGATCGCGCTCCGTGGCGAGCCAGCTGCACTCCTCCTCTTTGGCGCGCAAAGCGGAGTTGGCGTCGCTCAGTTGCTGTTGAAGAGCAGCGTTGGCCCCTGGGAAGAAGAAAGAAAGAAGGCGTTAAGTCATCGGGGAAAGAAGGTCGCCAGGGAGATCCGGCCCGATTGCTCAGCAGTCGGCTCGAATCTCGGGGACAACAGCCCGCGGGTGCGCCAGCGTGCCCCCGCGAAGAAGGAAAAGGACTTACTCCGGCTCTCCGATAGATCGGCGGTCCGCTTGCCCAGCTCTTCAACGTTACGGTTGAAGGCAGTGACACGGAGGTTGTGGTAATCCTGTGTCAAGCATTTCAGATAAAAAGTTAATACCCAGAGTTCATCAATTGGAGTTCTGGGCCCCCTGCTCAGCAGCTGGCCCAAAACTTGGGGACTACACCCAGTGGGTGCACTGGCGCGCCCCCACAGAGAGGAACAAGAAAACCAAGACCAAAGGAAAAACATACCCGGACGGCTGCCCGTGACGCCAGGTACGCCTTGGTGCAATTCTGGAGAGCGCCGCCCTCGGCACGAAGCTTCGCCTGGACGTCCAGAAGCGTCTGGTTCAGTAGCCCTGTGTCGCCTCCTCGCACCCACCCAATGGGTGCAGCGCTCGTTGCTTCGGCGTCTGGGATCGCCGAGCTGGCGGTGCCGGCTTCTAGGGGGCGGGGTGCCGAAGTCGCCTTCTCCAGACGGCGGCGCATTGGCGAGCCGACTTGGAGGAGTAGCCTCGCCACGGCCTCGTCTTCGGTCGGCGACACCGGAGGGTCCGCTGGCTGCTTGCCTTGCGCACCTTCAGACGGCGGCGGAGGCGGCGGCGGAACGTTCACGTCCGGCGTAGAGGGGTCGCCGCCTTCCCTCTCCATGACGGGGTTCTCCCTGCCGGTTTCCCCAGTCTGCCCTGTGAACTCCGGAGGCGGCGGCGCAGAGTTCAACGGGGTGACGAACACCGCCGATTAGCGGCGTGCGGCTTCCTCAGCCTGCCGTTTCGTCGCGGCGGCGGCTTCGGCCTCCGCCAGTTTTTTCTTGGCAGAGGCCTCCGCCCTGTCAGCCTTCGCCTTCTCCAGGTGGAGGGCCTCTTCTTCGTTGCGCTTCTCCTGCGCATTCCGCTTCGTCGCCTCCCGGAGGTCAGCAGCGGGGTCAATCCGCCGAGTGGTGGCGGACGTCTCCGCTGACCCCCATGACGGAGGCGGCGGTGACCCTCTCAAGAGAGAGGGGAGCCCTGAAGCAAAGGGGGCAAGCAAAGACTCAGACAAAGTCACAAAGGAAGAACAAAGCATTAAGATAGAATACTTACGTGGAGACCAACGACGGCTTCTTCACTTCCTTACGGAAGCGGATGGCCTTCGCGGCTGCCTCGTCCCGCCGGGTCGCCGCAGCCGGACCCTTGGGTTTCTTCGGCCGACTGCCGCACAAAGTCGGCACGGCTCTGCGCTTCTTCCTGCCGCCTATAGCACCCGGCGCGGCAGAAGAGCCCGCACCAGGCTGGCTGGCTCCTGGCCGATGGTGGGGGGTGACTTCCTCCTCGGCGTCGTCGTCAGGCCAGTCGGCAAAAGTAGCCAAAGGCCTGAAGTCGCCTGCTGTTCCTCCTCCTCCCTCAGCATCGTCCTCCAGAGCCGCCGCCCCCAAATCAGGGTCGTCGACATCGCTCTCCGCCCGATCGGTGAGGAACTCGTGGGCCGGCCCCGAGGTGCCGGCTGGCGGGTGGAGGAGGGGATTCTGACCAAGGCCGACTGGTCAAAACAAACTCGGCATGAAAAAAGACAATCCAAAGAAAGAAAGGAGAGGTAACTCACCACGGGCGGGGGGTTGGCGCGGGAGTATGGCTCCTTGCCGAACCGCCAGTCCTCCAGGAGCTTGCTGACCGAGAGGTAGTTCACCATGAAGGCCACCTCCTCGTGAGGCATGTCCTTGGTGCACATCCGACTCGGGTCGCGGTGCCCGCTCATCTAGCATATCATGTGGGGGCGGCCTTGGAGCGGGAGGACTCGGCGCGTCACGAAGGCAGCCAGCAGGTCTGGACCAGTCAGGCCTTCCGACTGCGTCAGCACTCGGAGTCGCGTGATGGCGCCGGCTCCCGCTGGCGTCAGCGACCTGGACCGGTACGACCAGTTGGGCAGTCTCCTAGCCGGCGGGCCGGCTTCGAAAGCCGGCAAGTTGACCCAGTCCCCCCTCGCGGAGGCGTTCCTGACGTAGAAGTAGGATCTCTGCCACATCTTCACCGACTTTATCAGTGAGATGGAGGGGAAGGGATTGTCGGCCCCCGACCTTCGCATGACGATGAAAGCGCCGCACTGAGCCGGCATGCCCGCAGCCTGCGTGCCGAGCTTGGAGAAGAAGAACTCCCCCCAGAGGTCGGGGGTGGGGAGGACTCCGAGGAAGCCTTCGCACAAGGCCACGAAGGCGGACAGCAGCACCACTGCGTTGGGAGTGAGGTGGTGCGGCTGGAGGCTGTAGAATTCCAGGAAGGATCAGAAGAAACTGCTCGCCGGCAGCCCCAACCCGCGCAAGCAGTGCGAGCGAAAGATGACCCGCTCGCCCTCCTGCGGCGTTAGGGAAATCTCCCCCTTTGGTGCAAGACGCACCTGCACGTGATCCTTGCCGGGGAGCCGACGAGTCCGGTGGAGGAACACGATGTGGTCTTCATGAACTTCGGAGCCGTCCCAGGTGCCGGAGCGCACCGGGGGAGGCGCAGCGGCGGAGGAAGAACTCATCGCGAGCTGATCACCGCAGCGTTTGCCGGAGCTTAGGCGTGTGGCGGAGCGAAGATGAAGAAGAGGGAGGAGAGAAAGGAGCAGTGAGAAGGAAGAGAGCGAGGAGTAGTGGGAAGGAGGGGCGCGCGTGCCCCCCTCTTCCCCCTACTTATAGCCTCGTGGGTTGCGAAGCCGAGGGGGCGGACATGGGGATTTACTGCGCCCACGGCCCCACGTCCCCCACGTTGCACGATAAAGTTACTGCAAGCAGTAACTCCACAGGAATCCCAACCGTCCGCCGGGGCCGCAGCAGATCCGCTCGGGCACCGAGGCGCGGTAGTGGCGGGCCCCGCCTATGGGCCTGTCCCGTCGTGCGCATAGGCTGGCAGGATGGCCCAGCCACGTGTCATCACATGACAGGCCTATAAGGGGCGGCGGCCTGGAGGCTTAGCTAGCACGCTACTTGGATCCCGCTGTGATGTTCGAAATATTGAGTGAGTCCGAATTGAGCGAGTCCGACTCTTTCTAGTCGGCCCGGCAGAAGTCAGTCAAAGACCATGTGTCAAGCACCCGGAAAGAGAAACTGCTGAGGCTTCTCGGCTGATCGACTGCGGCGCCTCACCAGCTTCGGGGACTACTGTCGTAGTAATGGGCCATGGGTAGGCTAACCCGAGCCCCAGAACCTTTCAAGACATCGGGGCAGGCTGCGCCCCTCAAGACCCCAGGACGAAGAGCCACCTTCTGAGGAGGCGACGGCAAGACGGCCGACTGCCCGCTCGCGGCCGAGTCCCAGGGACGACTTCAGGGAAAGCCGACTCCTGACTGGCGACGTCCAGAGAAGCCGGCTTTGGGGAGTCGGCCTGCGACTCCAACAAACCCCATGACCTCATCAAAGGGGACGGGGCGGGGGTGTGGCTACGGCGAAGCCGACCCCCGCCCCTTACCAAGGGCAGGCATGGCCACAGCACGCCGTACCCCAGAAGATCTCCATGCGGCGTGGCACTGTTGCCATGCCGGCCCTGACATCAGCATGGCAGGGCCGAATCCTGCACCCACGACGGCTTGTTTGTACGGCCTAGAGGCAGCAGGCCCCACCAGTCAGTGAGACCTCAGGAGATGGCAGGAGGACCACCAGTCGGACCCGTCGGGAGTCGGCCCGGAGGAGTCGGCCGAGCCCTCCCCCGGGGCCCACGCGCCATTAATCAAGATGTGATGGGGAGTGGCGACAGTGATCGCCCGCCGGGCGGCGGGGCTGTTGCCACGACCTCATGATCAAGTCTGCGTCATCAGAAGCACGGCTACAGTAATCAGCAGCCGGCAAGACCCGCCCGCGGCGGATGCAGCCTGTCAGCCCCGTACCAGACCGGTCGGCGGGGCCCACCAGTCGGCGAAGAAGACGGAGGCCAGAGGCACTGACGACTGGGCCCGCGTCTAGCTAGATTACCATTGTACCCCTGGGGGTAGGCCTATATAAACCCCCCCCAGGGCACCCATGCAAAGGGTTGGAACCCAGTAGCTCTAGACCATATCAGATAAAACGGAGAGAGCTAGCCTTGCCCTCTCCTGCCATCAAGAAACAGCTCAAGGAGCAACCGTGTAAACACTTTGCCATAGTGATCATGCGGAGACCCCGTAGAGCAGCAGTAGGGGTATTATTTCCCCGGAGATCCCTGAAGCTGTGTAAGATTCGCCGGCGTGCATGTCTTCGCCTCATCCCGTTTCCAGGCACCGGCGACGTTCTACTCACCCCCACCATGATAAGCCATCCTTTGTCATATGTCGCACCCAACCCCCGACATATTACCTTGTCTTCTCCCTTGTATTGAATGCTTGCAGATTCCAGCTTAGTCCAATCCATGTGCACTACTATTATTATCCACACTGTTCAGTCGTGTAAGTGAAAGGCAATAATGGCGATATATGATGAACTGATTGAGATGAGAAAAGCTGGTATGAACTCGACCTATCTTGTTTTTGTAAATATGATTAGTTCATCATTCCTGATTCAGCCTATTATGAATGAAACATGTTTGCAATGACAATTAGAGATTATAGTTTCTCATTCCATGCTTAATTAGCTAGGAGTTTATAACGGTTTACCTTGCGTTCCAACATGCTACTAAAATGGTTGTGATGTGGTATGATAGGGTGGTATCCTCCGTTGAACGATTCGAGTGGCTTTACTTGGCACATGTTCATGCATGTAGTTGAAACAAAATCAACATAGCATCTACGATATTTATGTTCATGGTGAATTATATCTTACTCATGCTTGCACTAAGTGTTGATTAATTTTAATCCATGTTCATGACTGTTGTCGCTCTCTAGCTGGTCGCTTCCGAGTCTCTTTCTAGCCTTCACTTGTACTAAGCAGGAATACTGCTTGTGCATACACTTCCATAAACCCCAAAAGTTATTCCATATGAGTCCACCATACCTTCCTATATGCGGTATCTACCTGCCATCCCAAGTAAATTTGTATGTGCCAAACTCTAAACCTTTAAATGAAATTCTGCTTTGTATGCTCGAATAGCTCATGTATCAACTAGGGATGTCTATATCTTCCATGCTAGGTGGGTTATTCTCAAGAGGAGTGGACTCCGCTCCTCATTCACGAGAAAATGGCTGGTAACCAGGATGCCCAGTCCCATGCTTAAATTAAAATAATTGCAAACAAAAGTCCCCCAGGATTGTTGTTAGTTGGAGGCACCCGTTGTTTCAGACAAGCCATGGATTGATGTTTGTTGGTGGTAGGGGGAGTATAAACTTTACCATTCTGTTTGGGAACTGCCTAGAATGTGTGTAGCATGGAAGATATCGAGATCTCTCAGTTGTTATGTTGACAATGAAAGTATACCACTCAAAATATTATTTATCTCTATTTCAAAATCGAGCTCTGGCACCTCTACAAATCCCTGATTCCCTCTACGAAGGGCTTATCTATTTAATTTTATGTTGAATCATCATCCTCTTATTAAAAAGCACAAGTTGGAGAGCACCACTGTCATCTGTATGCATTACTATTAGTTTACATTGAGTATGACTATGACTGGATCTCTTTTACCATGAATTACAATTTCCAATCAGTCCTTGATCCTCGGAGGTGCTCTGAATTTATGTTTTGCGGTCTCAGAAAGGGCTAGCGAGATACCATCTTGTTATATCATATTATGATTGTTTTGAGAAAGTGTTGTCATCCGAGATTTATTATTATTGCTCGCTAGTTGATTATGCCATTGATATGAGTAAACATGAGACCTAAGTGTTATTGTGAATATGGTTAGTTCATAATGTTTGCTGAAAACTTGAATGTTGGCTTTACATATTTACAACAACAAGAGCAAACAGAGTTTGTAAAAGTTTTTCTTTATCACTTTCAGTTCGTCAACTGAATTGCTTGAGGACAAGCAAAGGTTCAAGCTTGGGGGAGTTGATACGTCTCCAACGTATCTACTTTTCCAAACACTTTTTCCCTTGTTTTGGACTCTAACTTGCATGATTTGAATAGAACTAACCCGGACTGACGCTGTTTTCAGCAGAATTTCCATGGTGTTATTTTTGTGCAGAAATAAAAGTTCCTGGAGTGTGAAGCGTGCTACTACGAGTACTAGGGTTTTCAGATCGTCAGCAAGGCAAGTAACACTTTGATCATACCCCCTTATTACCCAGTTTTTATGCATTAGTCTCAACCCTCAAACACTGCATGGTTAGGACTTGAATACTTGTGGGTATTGGGAAGTAGTGATGAGGTAGAACCTATTGCCTTTATTTTCAAACCCTGGGAGTT
The DNA here is from genome assembly GCF_018294505.1 of Triticum aestivum. Classification (NCBI taxonomy): domain Eukaryota; kingdom Viridiplantae; phylum Streptophyta; class Magnoliopsida; order Poales; family Poaceae; genus Triticum; species Triticum aestivum. The sequence goes on from NC_057812.1 coordinate 568,855,241, forward strand.
ACTTCTACGTTATGCTTATATTGTTATGCTATGCTCGTAGACGTGGTTTGGTTTGAGTGAATCCATGACAGATGTGAGAGTTTTAATTAATGGTTAAACTTAAGGTGGCTACTTTAATACACATCTCGGTGGATTGGTTGAGGCACCCTGGAGCACCCAGTGGTTGTCTGGGCACCTGGAGCAATCCAGTGTTATCCTGGGATATCCTGGAGTACCCGTGTGATCATCCTACGGTTTGCCACCCGGGCTCCAAGGGATCATAAGATTATTCATGCTGGAAACTTTCGTGTGCGGCACAAGCCATTATGGGCTCTGGCATAGTAGACTAAGTTGTGTGACCTATTTTAGTGGTAGGTTAGCAGATGTAGGGGATGTAGGTGGTACTATCTACCCAAAGTAAAGAGTTAATGCTTCTAAAAGACTGTGTCTCGGTCATCCATTTCTCAAACACCATGTAGTGTGAGAAATCCAACGGAGGAGATCAAGTCTTGTGGGGAAAAGTGCGCAAACCTCTACAGAGTGTATAAACTAATCATGGTTAGCCGTGTCCCCGGTTATGGACACCTTGAGTATCTGGTACTTGAATTATTGATTTGATCTCATCACTCTATTAATTAATTTGTTGGGTTGATGATTATTAATTTGGGATTGAGTTGAAGGAACCTTCTCAATGTTTTCAACAAACTTTGTAGATAAATAAAATTTATTCCTTTGTTGTAGGGAAAAATTAGCTTTGCAAAAATAACCATAGAGCCTCCACCAGCCAAATATGCATATAGTTATAGCTGCTACATGTTCATTGCTCTACAGTGTTATTTTGCCAGCATATTCCATGTGTTGACCCGTTTCGGGCTTAAACGTATTATGTTGCAGACTTTTCAGATGAATAGTAAGGTGTGCTAGGTCGTTGTCTTGCACTCAGCTATGCCGTTGGTGTTGATGGACTCACTTTATCTTCCAAGCCTTCCACTTTTATCTTCATTAGATGGCCTTCAGCCATATTATTGTAATAAGTACTCTCTTTTGATATATTAGATGTAATAAGTGTGTGATTGAAACTCTGTTATACATCCTCCAAGTACTGTGTGTAACAGCATTACCGATCTAGGTGTGACACTTATGCATAGAGATTTGACCGTTTGAGGTCAGATCGCTACACTATCTCCTTCTTTTTTTCTTCTCCACAACCACCGTCTATCCCACCTATAGTGCTATATCCATGGATCACGCTCCTGTATTGCGTGAAAATTGAAAAAATTTGAGAACGTCAAAAGTATGAAACAATTGTTTGGCTTGCCTTCGGGGTGGTGCATGATTTAAATATTTTGTGTGATGAAGATGGAGCATAGCCAGGCTATATGATTTTGTAGTGATAACCTTTCTTTGGCCATGTTATTTCGAGAAGACATAATTATTTTGTTAGTATGCTCGAAGTATTATTGTTTTTATGTCAATACTAAACTTTTGTTTTGAATCTTGCAAATCTGAACATTCATGCCACAATAAAGAGAATTACATGGATAAATATGTTAGATAGCATTCCACATCAAAAAAATTCTTTTTAACATTTACCTACTCGAGGACGAGCAGGAATTAAGCTTGGGGATGCTTGATACGTCTCCAACGTACCTATAATTTTTGATTGTTCCATGCTATTATATTATCTGTTTTGGATGTTTTATATGCATTAATATGATATTTTATATGATTTTTGGGACTAACCTATTAACCTAGAGCCAGTGCCAGTTTTTGTTTTTTCCTTGTTTTAAAGTTTCGCAGAAAAGGAATACCAAACGGAATATAACTTTCGCAATGATCTTTCTTGGACCAGAAGACACCCAGGTGACTTGGAGTGCAAGTCGGAAGAGCCACGAGGCGGCCACAAGGTTGGAGGGCGCGCCCCCCAACCTTGTGGTCCCCTCGGTGGCCTCCTAACCTACATCTTCACCAGCACCATCTCCTCTCAAATCCTAGTTTATCTCTTGTATTCGATCTTGGTCCCAAAACCTCAGATTGGTACCTGTGGGTTGCTAGTAGTGTTGATTACTCCTTGTAGTTGATGCTAGTTGGTTTATTCGGTGGAAGATCATATGTTCAGATCCTTAATGATAATTAATACTCCTCTGATCTTGATTATGAATATGCTTTGTGAGTAGTTACATTTGTTCCTGGGGACATGGGAGAAGTCTTGTTATAAGTAATCATGTGAATTTGGTATTCGTTCAATATTTTGATGAGATGTATGTTGTCTCTCCTCTAGTGGTGTTATGTGAACGCCGACTACGTGACACTTCACCATTATTTGGGCCTAGGGGAAGGCATGGGATGTAATAAGTAGATGATGGGTTGCTAGAGTGACAGAAGCTTAAACCCTAGTTTATGTGTTGCTTCGTAAGGGGCTGATTTGGATCCATATGTTTCATGCTATGGTTAGGTTTACCTTAATTCTTCTTTCGTAGTTGCGGATGCTTGCAAGAGGGGTTAATCATAAGTGGGAGGCTTGTCCAAGGAAGGGCAGCACCCAAGCACCGGTCCACCCACATATCAAATTATCAAAGTAACGAACATGAATAATATGAGCATGATGAAAACTAGCTTGACAACAATTCCAATGTGTCCTCGGGAGAGCTTTGCATTATATAAGAGTTTGTCCAAGCTTGTCCTTTGCTACAAAAAGGATTGGGCCACCTTGCTGCACCTTGTTTACTTTATTTGCTTGATATCCGTTACGATTTATCTTATCACAAAACTATCTGTCACCGATAATTTTAGTGCTTGCAGAGAATACCTTACTGAAAACCACTTGTCATTTCCTTCTGCTCCTCGTTGGGTTCGACACTCTTACTTATTGAAAGGACTACGATAGATCCCCTATACTTGTGGGTCATCAAGACTCTTTTCTGGCATCATTTCCAGGGAGTGAAGCGCCTTTGGTAAGTGGAATTTGGTAAGGAAACATTTATATAGTGTGCTGAAATTTACTGTCACTTGTTACTATGGAAAATAATCCTTTGAGGGGTTTGTTTGGGGTATCTTGACCTCGACCAGAACCACAATTAGTTGCTCCTCAACCTACTGCACCTACTAAAAATATTTATTATGAAATTCCTTCGGGTATGATAGAGAAACTGCTAGCTAATCCTTATGCAGGAGATGGAACATTACATCCCGATATGCACCTAATCTATGTGGATGAAGTTTGTGGATTATTTAAGCTTGCGGGTATTCCCGAGGATGTTGTCAAGAATAAGGTCTTACCTTTATCTTTGAATGGAAAGACATTGACATGGTATAGGCTATTGGATGATATTGGATCGTGGGACTACAACCGATTGAAATTGGAATTTCATCAAAAGTTTTATCCTATGCATCTGGTTCATCGTGATCGGAATTATATATGTAACTTTTAGCCTTGTGAAGGAGACAGTATCGCTCAAGCTTTGAAGAGGCTTAAGTCAATGTTATATTCATGCCCCAAACATGAGCTCTCAAGAGAAATTATTATTCAAAAAATTTATGCTCGACTTTCTCATAATGATCGATCCATGCTCGATACTTCTTGTATCGGTTCCTATATGAAGAAGGATATTGAATTCAAATGGGATTTATTGGAAATAATTAAACACAACCTGAAGATTGGGATCTCGACGAAGGTAAAGAGTTAGGTATAAACCTTAAGTTTTATTGTGTTAAATCTTTTATGGATACCGTTGCTTTTCGTGATTTTAGCACTAAGTATGGACTTGACTCTGAGATAGTAGCTTCCTTTTGTGAATATTTTTCTACTTATGTTGATCTCCCTAAGGAGAAGTGGTTTAAATATCATCATGCCATTGAAGTTAAAGTAATTGGACCTATTAAAGTTGAAGAAGAAACTATTATTTATAATGTTTATCCTATTGTCCCTACTGCTTATATTGAGAATCCACCTTTTCCTGTTAGAACAAGGATCATGCTAAAGCTTCAATTGTGGTTCGTAAAAGTAATATTAAAACACATACACCCTCTGAACAAATTAAAGTTGAACCTAGTATTACTATGGTTAAAGCTCTCTTGGTTGATAATATTGATGGGCATGTTATTTATTTCTATGATGAAGCTGCTAGAATTGCTAAACCCGATATGAAAGGTAAACATAGACCTGTTGTTGGCATGCATGTTGTTTTTGTTAAAATAGGAGATCATTGTTATCATGGCTTATGTGATGTGGGTGCTAGTGTGAGTGCAATTCCTTATACATTATATAAAGAAATTATGAATGATATTGCACCTGCTGAGATAGAAGATATTGATGTTACTAAAAGCTTGCTAATAGAGATACTATATCACCAATTGGGATTGTCAGAGATGTTGAAGTCTTGTGTGGGAAAATTAAAAATCTAATTGATTTTCTTATTCTTGGTTCCCCACAAGATAATTTTTGTCCTATTATATTTGGTAGACCTTTCTTGAATACTATTAAGGCTAAGATAGACTACTAGAAAGATATTGTTACTATTGGTTTAGGGGATATGTCTCATGATTTTAATTTCTCTAAATTTCGTAGACAACCCCATGATAAAGAATTGCCTAGTAAGGATGAATTATTGGTCTTGCTTCTGTTGTCGTGCCTCCTAATGATCCTTTAGAACAATATTTGCTAGACCATGAAAATGATATGGTTATGAATGAAAGGAGAGAAATAGATGAAGTATTCTCTAATCAGGGACCTATTTTGAAACACAATTTTCCTGTTGAAATCCTTGGAGATCCTCCTCCACCTAAGGGTGATCCCGTGTTTGAGCTTAAACCATTACCTGATACTTCGAAATATGCTTATCTTGATGAAAAGAAGATATATCCTGTTATTATTAGTGCTAACCTTTCATAGCATGAAGAAAAGAAATTATTGAAAACTCTGAAGAAGCACCATGCTGCTATTGGATATACTCTTGATGATCTTAAGGGCATTAGTCCCACTCTATTCCAGCACAAAATTAAGTTGGAGAAAGATGCTAAACCAGTTGTTGATCATCAGCGACGGTTAAATCCTAAGATGAAAGAAGTGGTAAGAAATTAAATACTAAAGCTTCTAGAGGCAGGTATAATCTATCCTATTGCTGATAGTCAGTGGGTAAGCCATGTTCATTGTGTCCCTAAGAAGGGAGGTATTACTGTTGTTCCTAATGATAAGAATGAATTGATTCCTCAAAGAATTGTTATAGGGTTATAGAATGGTAATTGATTTCCGCAAATTAAATAAAGCTACTAGAAAAGATCATTACCCTCTACCTTTTATTGATCAAATGCTAGAAAGACTATCCGAACATACTCATTTTTGCTTTCTAGATGGTTACTTTGGTTTCTCTCAAATACCTGTGTCGAAAGAGGATCAAGAGAAAACCACTTTTACTTGCCCTTTCGGTACATTTGCCTATAGACATATGCCTTTTGGTTCATGCAATGCACCTGCTACCTTTCAAATATGTATGACTGATATATTCTTTGACTTTTGTGAAAAGATTGTTGAAGTTTTCATGCATGATTTTTCATTTACGGAACTTCTTTTGATGATGGCTTGAGAAACCTTGATCAAGTTTTGCAGAGATGTGAAGAAACTAATCTTGTCTTGAATTGGGAAAAGTGCCACCTTATGGTTAATGAAGGTATTATCTTGCGACATAAAGTTTCTGAAAGAGGTATTGAATTTGATAAAGCTAAAGTAGATACTACTGAAAATATGTGTCCTAAAGATATCAAAGGTATAGGAAGTTTCCTTGGTCATGCTGGTTTCCATAGGAGGTTTATTAAAGACTTCTCTAAAATTTCTAGGCCTCTCACTAATCTCTTACAAAAATATGTTCCTTTTGTTTTTTATGATGATTGTGTAGAAGCATTTGAAATACCTAAGAAAGCCTTGATTTCTGCACCCATTGTTCAGCCACCTGATTGGAATTTACCCTTTGAAATTATGTGTGATGCTAGTGATTATGTTGTAGGTGTTGTTCTAGGACAAAGAGTTGATAAGAAATTAGAAGTTATTCAGTATGCTAGTAGAACTCTAGACAGTGCCCAGAGAAATTATGCTACCACTGAAAAAGAATTTTTAGCAGTTGTATTTGCATGTGATAAGTTCAGACCTTATATTGTTGATTCCAAAGTAATTGTTCACACTGATCATGCTGCTATTAAATACTTTATGGAAAAGGAATATGCTAAACCTAGACTTATTAGATGGGTTCTCTTGCTACAAGAATTTGGTTTGCATATTGTTGATAGAAAGGGAGCTGAGAACCCCATTGCAGACAACTTCTCTAGGTTAGAGAATGTTCTTCATGACCCACTACCTATTGATGATAGCTTTCCTGATGAGCAATTAAATGTCATAAATGCCTCTCATAATACTCCTTGGTATACTGATTATGCTAATTATATTGTTGCTAAATTTATACCACCCAGTTTCACATACTAGCAAAATAAAAAGTTTTTGTATGATTTAAGACATTACTTCTGGGATGACCCACACCTTTATAAAGAAGAAGTAGATGGTGTTATTAGACGTTGTGTACCTGAGCATGAACAGGAACAGATCCTACGCAAGTGCCACTCCGAGTCTTATGGAGGACACCACACTGGAGATAGAACTGCACATAAGGTATTGCAATCCGGTTTCTATTGGCCCACTCTCTTTAAGGATGCATGTAAGTTTGTCTTATCTTGCGATCAATGTCAAAGAATTGGTAATATTAGTAGACGTCAGGAAATGCCTATAAATTATTCACTTGTTATTGAACCATTTGATGTGCGGGGCTTTGATATGGGACCTTTTCCTTCCTCTAATGGATATACACATATTTTAGTTGATGTTGATTACGTTACTAAGTTGGTATAAGCTATTCCAACTAGTAGTGCTGATCATAACACTTCTATTAAGATGCTTAAAGAAGTTATTTTTCTGAGGTTTGGAGTCCCTAGACATTTAATGACTGATGGTGGTTCACATTTTATTCATGGTGCTTTTCATAAAGTGCTTGCTAAATATGATGTTAATCATAGAATTGCATCTCCATATCATCCTCAGTCTAGTGGTCAAGTAGAATTGAGCAATAGAGAGATTAAATTAATTTTGCAAAAGACTGTTAATAGATCTAGAAAGAATTGGTCAAAGAAACTTGATGATGCTTTGTGGGCTTATAGAAGTGCTTATAAGAATCCTATGGGTATGTCTCCATATAAAATGGTTTATGCAAAAGCATGTCACTTACCTCTTGAACTAGAACATAAGGCATATTGGGCTATTAAAGAGCTCAATTATGATTTCAAAATTGCCGATGAGAAGAGGTTATTTGACATTATCTCACTTGATGAATGGAGAACCCAAGCCTATGAGAATGCCAAGTTGTTTAAAGAAAAAGTTAAAAGATGATGTGACAAAAGGATACAAAAGCGTGAGTTTAATGTAGGTGATTATGTTTTGCTATACAACTCTCGTTTATGATTTTTTGCAGGAAAGCTTCTCTCCAAATGGGGAAGTCCTTACATTATCGAGGAGGTCTATCATTCTGGTGCCATAAAAATCAACAATGCCGAAGGTGAAAATCCGAAGGTGGTAAATGGTCAAAGACTCAAACATTATATCTCTTGTACTCCCATAAATGTTGAGACCAATATAATTGATACCGTAACCCCGGAGGAGTACATAAGGGATACTTTCCAGAACTTTTCAGACTCTGAAAAGGAATATGTATGTGGTACGGTAAGTAAACCAACTCCAAAACGTTTCCAATGATAAATTTTCTCCGTTTTGGAATATTTAAAAAAATAGGAAAATTAAAAGTAGTCTAAAATAGACACGAGGCCACCACAAGGGTGGAGGGCGCGCCCTACCCCCTGGGCGTCCCCCCGACCTTGTGGCTACCTCGTGTGCCCTCTAGACTCTGTTTTCTTGCAGGATACTTCTTTTGGTCGGTAAAAATTCACTATATAATCTCCCAAAGGTTTTGACCACCGTACCACTGATATCTACTACACAACCTTCTTCTTGTAGACGTTGTTGGGCCTCCAAGTGTAGAGGTTTGTAGGACAGTAGCAAATTTCCTTCAAGTGGATGACCTAAGGTTTATCAATCCGTGGGAGGCGTAGGATGAAGATGGTCTCTCTCAAACAACCCTGCAACCAAATAGCAAAGAGTCTCTTGTCTCCCCAACACACCCAATACAATGGTAAATTGTATAGGTGCACTAGTTCAGCAAAGAGATGGTGATACAAGTGCAATATGGATGGTAGATTTAGGTTTTTGTAATCTGAAAATATAAAAAAAGCAAGGTAACTAATGATAAAAGTGAGCACAAACGGTATTGCAATGCTTCGAAACAAGGCCTAGGGTTCATACTTTCACTAGTGCAAGTTCTCTCAACAAGGATAACATAATTAGATCATATAAGTATCCCTCAACATGCAACAAAGAGTCACTCCAAAATCACTAATAGCGGAGAACAAACGAAGAGATTATTGTACGGTATGAAACTACCTCAAAGTTATTCTTTCCGATCAATCCATTGGACTATTCCTATAAGTGTCACAAACAGCCCTAGAGTTCATAGTAAAATAACACCTTAAGACACAAATCAACCAAAACCCTTATGTCACCTAGATACTCCAATGTCACCTCAAGTATCCGCGGGTATGATTATACGATATGCATCACACAATCTCAGATTCATCTATTCAACCAACACAAAAACTTCAAAGAGTGCCCCAAAGTTTCTACTGGAGAGTCAAGACAAAAACGTGTGCCAACCCCTATGCATAGATTCCCAAGGTCACGGAACCCGCAAGTTGGTCACCAAAACATACACCAAGTGAATCAATAGAATACCCCATTGTCACCACAGGTATCCCACGCAAGACATACATCAAGTGTTCTCAAATCCTGAAAGACTAAATCCGATAAGATAACTTCAAAGGAAAAACTCAATTCATCACAAGGAGATAGAGGGGGAGAAACATCATAAGATCCAACTATAGTAGCAAAGCTCGCATTACATCAAGATCGTGCCACATCAAGAACACGAGAGAGAGAGAGAGAGAGATCTAACACATAGCTACTGGTACATACCCTCAGCCCCGAGGGTGAACTACTCCCACCTTGTCATGGAGAGCGTCGGGATGATGAAGATGGCCACCAGTGATGATTCCCCCCTTCGGCAGGGTGCCGGAATAGGGTCCCGAATGGTTTTTGGTGGCTATAGAGGCTTGCGGCGGCGGAACTCCCGATCTAGGTTTCTTTTCGTGGATTTCTGTATTTATAGGAATTTTTGGCGTCAGTCTCACGTCAGGGGGGTCTCCGAGTCATCCACGAGGCAAGGGGCGCGCCCAGGGGGTAGGGCGCGACCTCCACCCTCGTGGATGGCTCAGGACTCTTCTGGCCCAACTATTTTACTCTGGGGCTTCTTTTGGTCCATAAAAAATCATCAAAAATTGGCACGTTAATTGGACTCTATTTGGAATTCCTTTTCTGTAAAACTCAAAAATAAGGAAAAAACATAAACTGACACTAGGCTCTAGGTTAATAGGTTAGTCCCAAAAATCATATAAAATAGCATATAAATGCATATAAAACATCCAAGATGTATAATATAATAGCATGGAACAATAAAAAATTATAGATTAGTTGGAGACGTGTCAAGCGTCCCGAAGCTTAATTCCTGCTCATCCTCGAGTAGGTAAATGATAAAACAGAATTTTTGAAGTGGAATGCTACCTAACATATTTATCAATGTAATCTTCTCTATTGTGGCAAGAATATCCAGATCCATAAGATTCAAAACAAAAGTTTAATATTGACATAAAAACAGTAATACTTCAAGCACACGAACAAAGAAATCATGTCTTCTCAAAATAACATGGCCAAAGAAAGCCATCCCTACAAAATCATATAGTCTGGCTATGCTCTATCTACATCACACAAAATATTTAAATCATGCACAACCCCGATGACAAGCCGAGCAATTATTTCAAACTTTAGTATTCTCAAACTTTTTCAACTTTCACACAATACATGAGCATGAGCCATGGACATAGCACTATAGGTGGAATAGAATGGTGGTTGTGGAGAAGACAAAAGGATAAGATAGTCTCACATCAACTAGGCGTATCAACGGTCTATGGAGATGCCCATCAATAGATATCAATGTGAGTGCGTAGGGATTGCGGTGCAAGGGATGCACTAGAACTATAAGTATATGAAAGCTCAAAAAGAAACTAAGTTGATGTGCATCCAACTTGCTTGCTCATGAAGACCTAGGGCATTTGAGGAAGCCCATCATTGGAATATACAAGCCAAATTCTATAATGAAAATTCCCACTAGTATATGAAAGTGACAACATAGGAGACTCTCTATCATGAAGATCATGGTGCTACTTTGAAGCACAAGTGTGGTAAAATGATAGTAGCATTGCCCCTTCTCTCTTTTTCTCTCATTTTTTTGTTTTCTCTTTTTTGGGGGGCCCCTCTCCTTTTTTTGGCCTCTTTTTTATTTTTATATTTTTATTTTTCGTCCGGAGTCTCAACCCGACTTGTGGGGGAATCATAGTCTCCATCATCCTTTCCTCACTGGGACAATGCTCTAATAATGATGATCATCACACTTTTATTTACTTACAACTCAAGAATTACAACTCAATACTAAGAACAAAATATGACTCTATATGAACGCCTCCGGCGGTGTACCGGGATTTGCAATGACTCAAGAGTGACATGTATGAAAGAATTATGAAAGGTGGCTTTTCCACAAATACGATGTCAACTACATGATCATGCAAAGCAATATGACAATGATGAAGTGTGTCCTAATAAATAGAACGATGGAAAGTTGCATGGCAATATATCTCGGAATGGCTATGGAAATGCCATAATAGGTAGGTATGGTGGCTGTCTTGAGGAAGGTATATGGTGGGTGTATGGTACCGACAAAAGTTGCGCGGCACAACAGAGGCTAGCAATGGTGGAAGGGTGAGAGTGCGTATAATCCATGGACTCAGCATTAGTCATAAAGAACTCACATACTTATTGCAAAAATCTATTAGTCATCGAAACAAAGTACTACACACATGCTCCTAGGGGAAGGGTTGGTAGGAGTTAACCATCACGCAATGCCGTTCTCCACTCATAAGGAAGGCAATGAATAAATAAATCATGCTCCAACTTAATCACATAACGGTTCACCATACGTGCATGCCACGGGAATCACAAACTTTAACACAAGTATCTGTCAAATTCACAATTACTCCACTAGCATGACTCTAATATCACCATCTTCATATCTCAAAAAAATCATAAAGAATCAAACTTATCATAGTATTCAATGCACTTTATATGAAAGTTTTTATTATATCCCTCTTGGATGCCATCATATTAGGACTAAATTTATAACCAAAGCAAATTACCATGTTGCTTAAGACTCCCAAAATAATATAAGTTAAGCATGAGAGTTCATCTATTTATTCAAAATAAAACCACCATCGTGCTCTAAAAATATATAAGTGAAGCACTAGTGCAAATGACAAACTACTCTGAAGTGAAGATCAATGAGTAGTCGAATAATTATGCAACTATGTGAAGACTCTCTAACATTTAAGAATTTCAGATCTTGGTATTTTATTCAAACAGCAAGCAAAACAAAATAAAATAAAATGACGCTCCAAGAAAAACACATATCATGTGGTGAATAAAAATATAGCTCCAAGTAAGGTTACCGATGAACGAAGACGAAAGAGGGGATGCGTTCCGGGGCATCCCCAAACTTAGGCTCTTGGTTGTCCTTGAATATTACCTTGGGGTGCTTTGGGCATCCCCAAGCTTAGGCTCTTGCCACTCCTCATTCCATAGTCCATCGAATCTTTACCCAAAACTTGAAAACTTCACAACACAAAACCCAATAGAAAACTTGTAATCTCCGTTAGTATATGGAAATAAAATCACCACTTTTGGTACTGTTGTGAACTCATTCTTTATTTATATTGGTGTAATATATACTTGATACATATCCAACGTATCTATAATTTTTTATCTTTCCATGCTATTATATTATCTGTTTTGGATGTTTAATGGGCTTTAATATGCTCTTTTATATTATTTTTGGGATTAACCTATTAACCGGAGGCCTAGTGACAGTTGTTGTTTTTTTGTCTATTTCAGTGTTTCGCAGAAAAGGAATATCAAACGGAACGAAACCTTCGTGAGGATCTTTCTTGGAACGAACGCAATCCAGGAGACTTGGAGTGGAAGTTAGAGACGCAACGAGGCGGCCACGAGGTAGGTGGGCGCGCCCCCCACCCCCATGGGCCCCTCATAGCTCCACCGACCTACTTCTTTCGCCTATATATACTTTGATACCATAAAAAACATCCAGGGGAGCAACGAAACCACTTTTCCACAGCCGCAACCTTCTGTACCCGTGAGATCCCATCTTGGGGCCTTTTCCGGCGATCTGCTAGAGGGGGATTCAATCACGGAGGGCTTCTACATCAACACCATAGCCTCTCCGATGAAGCGTGAGTATTTTACCACACACCTTCGGGTCCTTAGTTATTAGCTAGATGGATTCTTCTCTCTCTTTGGTTCTCAATACAAAGTTCTCCTCGATGTTCTTGGATATCTATTCGATGTAATACTTCTTGTGGTGTGTTTGCTGAGATCCGATGAATTGTGGGTTTATGATCAAGATTATATATGAACAATATTTGATTCTTCTCTGAATTCTTATATGCATGATTTGATATCTTTGCCAGTCTCTTCGAATTATCAGTTTGGTTTGGCCTACTAGATTGATCTTTCTTGCAATGGGAGAAGTGCTTAGCTTTGGGTTCAATCTTGCGGTGCTCGATCCCATTGATAGAAAGGGAACCAACACGTATTGTATTGTTGTCATCGAGGATAAAAAGATGGGGTTTATATCATATTTTGTTGAGTTTATCCCTTAACATCATGTATCTTGCTTAATGTGTTACTCTGTTCTTATGAACTTAATACTCTAGATGCATGCTGGATAGCGGTCGATGTGTGGAGTAATAGTAGTAGATGCAGAATCGTTTTGGTCTACTTGACAGGGACGTGATGCCTATGTTCTTGATCATGCCTAGATATTCTCATAACTATGCGCTATTCTATCAATTTCTCGGCAGTAATTTGTTCACCCACCGTGTTAAATGCTATCATGAGAGAAGCCACTAGTGAAACCTATGGCCCCCGGGTCTACTTTACATCATATAAGTTTCCGATCTATAATTCTAGTTTACTAATTATTTATTTTGCAATCTTTATTTTCCAATCTATACAACAAAAATACTAAAAATATTTATATTATTATCTTTATCAGATCACACTTTTGCAAGTGGCCGTGAAGGGATTGACAACCCCTTTATCGCATTGGTTGCAAGGTTCTTGATTGTTTGTGCAGGTACTAGGGGATTTGCGTGTAGTCTCCTACTGGATTGATACCTTGGTTCTCAAAAACTGAGGGGAATACTTACGCTACTTTGCTGCATCACCCTTTCCTCTTCGAGGGAAAACCAATGCATGCTCAAGAGTTAGCAAGAAGGATTTCTGGCGCCGTTGCTGGGGAGATCTACGCTCAAGTCAAGACATACCAAGTACCCATCACAAACTCTTCTCCCTCGCATTACATTATTTGCCATTTTCCTCTCCCCCACTTCACCTTTGCCATTTTATTCGCCCCTTCTTCCGTTCGTCCTTCTTTTTGCTCGTGTTACCATGTGCCTTCTATTAGCTTACAACTTCTCTTGCTAAATATCTATTGTTATGGATCCTCATCCTATTGCTAATCTTTTTAAGAGATCCAATTATGATAAACCATTTGCTAGTGAGTTGAGTGCACTAGATTATCGTTATGGAGTTTTGCTTGAAATCCGTGAATCTGAAAATTGTGATGAAGTGCTTTTATAAAGTGATTCATGATAGATCTTTGAATAAAAAGCATGATTGCAATGATGTTACTATAAATTCTATGAATGTCAATTATGCTAATAATATGGAAAACCCTAAGCTTGGGGATGCTAGTTTTGCTATGTCCACTACTTGTTGCAATGATCATGATTGGGGTGATCCTTCTTATGATATTGAAAATTTATTTAAGCCCCATTATGAATATAAGATTGATAATAATGAAAGTGGGTTTGGAAGAGTGTCAACTTTAGATCCCACATATTTGGAGAATGTTCAATCTTATGCAATTTTCGATAAAAGTGGGTCTGGAGAGGTCATGACTTTAGTTAATGTTAATCCCACTATTTTGGAAGAGTGTCAACGTTGCATGCATGTGGATCGTGTTGTGATAGCTATTTTGTTGAATTTTCTTATGATCCCACATGTAATTATTATGAGAGAGGAAAATATGATTGTAGAAATTTTCATGTTACTAAATTACCTCTCGTTATGTTGAGATTGCTATTGTTTCTTTCCGCTTCCTGGCATATGCTAGTTTTTGCTTGCTATGATAATTTGTTTACCTATAAGCTGCCTATGCATAGGAAGTTTGTTAGACTTAGACGTGTTTTCACGTGTTTTATCATGCTCTCTTTTGTGCTTCAATTCTTGTCTTTCATGTGAGCATCATTGGAATTATCAATGCCTAGCTAGGGGCGTTAAATGATAACGCTTGTTGGGAGGCAACCCAATTTTATTTTTGTTTCTTGCTTTTTGTTCCTGTTTAGTAATAGATAAATCATACATCCTATGTTATTATTGTGTTTTTTATGTTTTAATTATTTTTTTGCCAAGTAAATCCTTTAGGATCTTCTTGGGTGATTGTTATTTGATCTTGCTGATAAAAACAGAAAGTATGTGCTCACGAGAGTAATTTTCATTTTTTACCAGAGAGCGATAAAATACCAATTCCAACCGCAGTAGATAAATATAGAAATTATTTAGGACATCCTAAGTTTTTAGAATTTTTGGAGTTACAGAAGTATTCGAAACCTTCAGATTGCTAAAGACTGTTCTGTTTTGACAGATTCTGTTTTTCGTGTGTTGTTTGTTTATTTTGATGAATCTATGGCTAGTATCAGGGGGTATGAACCATAGAGAAGTTGGAATATAGTAGGTTTTACACCAATATAAATAAATAATGAGTTCATTACAGTACCTTAAAGTGGTGGTTTGTTTTCTTACACTAACGGAGCTCATGAGATTTTCTGTTTAAGTTTTGTGTTGTGAAGTTTTCCAGTTTTTGGGTAAAGATTTGACGGATTTTGGAATAAGGAGTGGCAAGAGCCTAAGCTTGGGGATGCCCAAGGCACCCCAAGGTAAAATTCAAGGACAACCAAAAGCCTAAGCTTGTGGATGCCCCAGAAGGCATCCCCTCTTTCGTCTTCATCTATCGGTAACTTTACTTGAGGCTATATTTTGATTCACCACATGATATGTGTTTTGCTTGGAGCGTCTTGTATGATTTGAGTCTTTGATTTTTAGTTTACCACAGTCATCCTTGCTGTACACACCTTTTGGAGAGACACACATGAATCGAAATTTATTAGAATACTCTATGTGCTTCACTTTTATCTTTTGAGCTAGATAATTTTCCTCCAGTGCTTCACTTATATCTTTTTAGAGCAAGGTGGTGGTTTTATTTTATAGAAATTATTGATCTCTCATGCTTCACCTATATTATTTTGAGAGTCTTTTAGAACAACTTGGTAATTTGCTTTGGCTATAAAATTAGTCCTAATATGATAGGCATCCAAGATCGGTATATAATAAAAAAACTTTCATATAAAGTGCATTGAATACTATGAGAATTTTGATTCTTTATGATTGTTTTGAGATATGAAGATGGTGATATTAGAGTCATTCTAGTTGAGTAGTTGTGAATTTGAGAGATACTTGTGTTAAAGTTGCTGATTCCCGTAGCATGCACGTATGGTGAACCGTTATGTGATGGAGTCGGAGCATGATTTATTTCTTGATTGTCTTCCTTATGAGTGGCGGTCGGGGACGAGCGATGGTCTTTTCCTACCAATCTATACCCCTTGGGGCATGCGCGTAGTACTTTGTTTCGATAACTAATAGATTTTTGCAATAAGTATGTGAGTTCTTTATGACTAATGTTGAGTCCATGGATTATACGCACTCTCACTCTTCCACCATTGCTAGCCTCTCTAATACCGCACACCTTTCGCCAGTATCATACACCCACCATATACCTTCCTCAAAACAGCCACCATACCTATCTATTATGGCATTTCCATAGTCATTCCGAGATATATTGCCATGCAACTTTCCACCGTTCTGTTTATTATGACACGTTCCATCATTGTCATATTGCTTTGCATGATCATGTAGTTGACATCGTATTTGTGGCGAAGCCATTGTTCATAATTATTTCATACATGTCACTCTTCATTCATTGCATATCCTGGTACACCACCGGAGGCATTCACATAGAGTCATATTTGTTCTAAGTATCGAGTTGTAATTCTTGAGTTGTAAGTAAATAAAAGTGTGATGATCTTCATTATTAGAGCATTTCCCATGTGAGTAAAGGATGATGGAGACTATGATTCCCCCATAATTCTGGATGAGACTCCAGAAGAAAAAAAGAGGCCAAAGAAGCCCAAATAAAAAATGAGAGAAAAAGAGAAGGGACAATGTTACTATCCTTTTTCCACACTTGTGCTTCAAAGTAGCACCGTGATCTTCATGATAGAGAGTCTATTATTTTGTCACTTTCTTATACTAGTGGGAATTTTCATTATGGAACTTGGCTTTTATATTCCAATGATGGGCTTCCTGAAAATGCCCTAGGTCTTCATGAGCAAGCAAGTTGGATGCACACCCACTTAGTTTCTTTTGTTGAGCTTTCATACACTTATAGCTCTAGTGCATCCGTTGCATTGCAATCCCTACTCACTCGATGGGCATCTCCATAGCCCGTTAATATGCCTAGTTGATGTGAGACTATCTTCTCCTTTTTGTCTTCTCCATAGTCACCATTCTATTCCACCTATAGTGCTATGTCCATGGCTCACACTCATGTATTGCGGGAAAGTTGAAAAAGTTTGAGAACATCAAAGTATGAAGCAATTGCTTGGCTTGTCATTGGGGTTGTGCATGATTGAATACTTTGTGTAATGAAGATAGAGCATAGCCAGACTATATGATTTTGTAGGGATAACTTTATTTGGCCATGTTATTTTCAGAAGACATGATTGCTTTATTAATTAGTATGTTTGAAGTATTATTATTTTATGTCAATATTAAACTTTTGTTTTGAATCTTATGGATCTGAACATTCATGCCACAATAAAGAGAATTACATTGAAAATTATGTTATGTAGCATCCCACATCAAAAATTATGTTTTTATCATTTACCTACTCGAGGACGAGCAGGAATTAAGCTTGGGGATGCTGATACGTATCCAACATATCTATAATTTTTGATTGTTCCATGCTATTACATTATCTGTTTTGGATGTTTAATGGGCTATAATATGCTCTTTTATATTATTTTTGGGACTAACCTATTAACCGGACGCCTAGTGCTAGTTGCTGTTTTTTGCCTATTTCAGTGTTTCGCAAAAAAGGAATATCAACGGAATCCAAACGGAACGAAACCTTTGTGAGGATCTTTCTTGGAACGAACGCAATCAAGGAGACTTGGAGTGGAAGTCAGAGACGCAACAAGGCGGCCATGATGCAGGAGGGCGCGCCCCCACCCTCGTGGGTGATACGTCTCTGTCGTATCAATAATTTTTGATTGTTCCATGCCAATATTCTACAACTTTCATGTACTTTTGGCAACTTTTTATATTATTTTTGGGACTAACATATTGATCCAGTGCCCAGTGCTAGTTCCTGTTTGTTGCATGTTTTATGTTTCGCAGAATATCCATATCAAACGGAATCCAAATGGGATAAAAACGGATGGAACTTATTTTTGGAATATTTGGAAAATCTGGGAGAAAGATCAGCGCGAAACGGTGTCCGAGGTGGGCACGAGGTAGGAGGGCGCGCCCCACCCCCCTGGGCGTGCCCCTGAACCTCGTGGTCCACCCGTAAGGAGGTTGATGCCCTTCTTCGGCCGCAAGAAAGCTAATTTTTGGTAAAAAAATCACAGCCAAGGTTTCGGTCCAATCGGAGTTACGGATCTCCATATATATATATATATATATATGTATATATATATATATATATATATATATATATATATACGAAACGGTGAAAGGGCAATAGAACACAGAAACAGAGAGAGATAGAGAGACAGATCCAATGTCAGAGGGGCTCTCGCCCCTCCCATGCCATGGAGGCCAAGGATCAGAGGGGAAACCCTTCTCCCATCTAGGGAGGAGGTCAAGCAAGAAGAAGAAGAAAAAGAATAAGGGGCCCCCTCTTCCCTTCTCTTCCGGTGGCGCCAGAACGCTGCCATGTCCATCATCATCATCACCACGATCTACACCAACACCTCCGCCATCTTCACCAACATCTCCATCACCTTCCCCCCTCTATCTACAGCGGTCCACTCTCCCGCAACCCGCTGTACCCTCTACTTGAACATGGTGCTTTATGCTTCATATTATTATCCAATGATGTGTTGCCATCCTATGATGTCTGAGTAGATTTTCGTTGTCCTATCGGTGGTTGATGAATTGCTATGATTGATTTAATTTGCTTGTGGTTATGTTGCTGTCCTTTGGTGCCCATCATATGAGCACACGCGTGGATCACACCATAGGGTTAGTTGTATGTTGATAGGACTACGTATTGGAGGGCAAGAGTGACAGAAACTTCAACCTAGCATAGAAATTGATGCATACGGGATTGAAGGGGGGCCAATATATCTTAATGCTATGGTTGGGTTTTACCTTAATGAATGTTAGTAGTTGTGGATGCTTGCTAATAGTTCCAATCATAAGTGCATAGAATTCCAAGTCAGGGATGACATGCTAGAAGTGTCCTCTCCCACATAAAACTTGCTATCGGTCTAGTAAAGTAGTCAATTGCTTAGGGGCAATTTCGCAACTCCTACCACCACTTTTCCACACTCGCTATATTTACTCTATTGCTTCTTTACTTACAACAGCCCCTACTTTTTATTTACTTGCTCTTTATTATCTTGCAAACCTATCCAACAACACCTACAAAGTACCTCTAGTTTCATACTTGTTCTAGGTAAAGCGAACATCAAGCGTGCGTAGAGTTGTATCAGTGGTCGATAAAACTTGAGGGAATATTTGTTCTGCCTTTAGCTCCTCGTTGGGTTCGACACTCTTACTTATCGAAAATTGTTGTGATCCCCTATACTTGTGGGTTATCAAGACCTTTTTCTGGCGCCGTTGCCGGGGAGCAATAGCGTGGGGTGAATATTCTCATGTGTGCTTGTTTGCTTTATCACTAAGTAATTTTTATCTGCTGTTCTTAGTTGTTTTCTATCTTTAGTTATGTGTAGGAAACGCAAAATACCAAAAAAATTAGTTGTACCTACTAAACCAATGGTTGAAGAACCACTCAAAATCTATCACACTACTGAAGCTTATTACTTGGATCGTCTTTGGTCCCTATGTGCTCGTGCTGAAACCCCAACTAGCTTAGTTGAGGGCAAATCTTTAGATGAGCATGCTTGTTATGTGCGACACCGAATATTTGAAAAAGGGGAAATTTTACTGGGTCAAATTCATCGTTTACAATGCTATGCTTGGAATGTACGCGAAATATATGATATTACGTGTTGTTCTGAAAACCCTAAGAAACACCTTCCTATCAATGTGAGTTTAGTGATAATGGAATCATATCTTCATATGCTAAGGGTGTTTATAGTTACTATGATGTTCAAAAAATTGAAGAATTTGTTGCTTTTAAGGGTGCTTATGAAATTGCTTCATTGATCGAAACGTATGATGCTACTCTTTACAAATCTGGAAATTTTTCCATACTTAAATATTGCTATGATAATTATGCTTCTAATGCCTATGTTGAACCATATATTGAGGACTACCCCACTGTCCAAGAAGAGACTAATATTTTGCAGGAGTCTATGGAAAAAGAAATTGATGAAACTGTGAGCTCATTGGATGAGAAAGATGAGGAGGAGAGCGAAGAACAAAAGGAGGAAGAGCGGATTAGCTACTCGTGCCCGCCTTCTAATGAGAGTAACTCTTCAACTAATACATTGTTTAATTTCCCTTCGTGCTTACCGAAGGATGATTGCTATGATGATTGTTATGATCCCTTTGATTCTCTTGAAATATCCCTTTTTGATGATGCTTGCTATGCTTGTGGCCAAGATGCCAATATGAATTATGCTTATGGAGATGAACTTGCTATAGTTCCTTATGTTAAACATGAAATTGTTGCTATTGCATCCACACACGATAGTCCTATTATCTTTTTGAATTCTCCCGACTACACTATATCGGAGAAGTTTGCACTTATTAAGGATTATATTGATGGGTTGCGTCTTACTATTACACATGATAATTTTGATGAATATAATATGCATGTGATTGATGCTCCTACTTGCAATTATTATGAGAGAGGAACTATATCTCCACCTCTCTATGTTTCCAATACGTTAAAATTGCAAGAAACTATTTATACTATGCATTGGGCTTTACTATGTGTGCATGAATTGTTCTTTTATGACATGTCGATGCATAGGAAGAGAGTTAGACTTCGTTGTTGCATGATATATGTTACTTTGTGCTCACTACTAAATTAAAAATCATTGTTAATTAAAATTGGCTTTGATATACCTTGGGATCTGGGTGGATTCATTACTTGAGCACTATATGCCTACCTTAATGGCTTTAAAGAAAGCGCTGCCAGGGAGACAACCCGAAAGTTTTAGAGAGTCATTTATTTATGTTGAGTGCTTTGATATAGTTTAAAATAACAAAAATAAAGAGGGGAACCCAAAACCTTTTTCAAAAAGGAAAGTGAAAGTGAGAAAGACAAGCATTGTTGAAGTGGGAGAGCTCCTTCAACTTTGTTCATGCTCACTGAAACTTCGTGAATCTTGATTACAGGAACTTTTCAATAAAAATAATTATCCCCTTGTACAATTCCATTGTATTATAAAAATAATGTGCCAAGGTTTGCCTTTAGGATGTTTACATTTGCTTGATGGTTTGTACTGTGCAGGACCGAAACTTTGGCTGTAGTGTGAGATTTTACATTTTTGGCTGGAACATCAAATGGTTCTGATTCTTTTTGCACTGTCTTTGTATACAAATTTTTTATTTTTCTTAATTTTTGCAGAATTTTTCAAGTATCATAAGTGTGGTGAATGTTCAGATTATTACAGACTGTTCTGTTTTAGACAGATTCTGTTTTTGATGCATAGTTTGCTCGTTTTGATGAAACTAACAATTTATATCAATGGATTAAGCCATGAAAAAGTTATACTACAGTAGACACAATGCAAAAAAAATATGAATTGTTTTGCAACAGCACTTAGAGTAGTGATTTGCTTTATTATACTAACGGATCTTACCGAGTTTTCTGTTGAAGTTTTGTGTGGATGAAGTGTTCGATGATCGAGAAGGTCTCGATGTGAGAAGAAGGAAGAGAGGCAAGAGCTCAAACTTGGGGATGCCCGAGGCACCCCAAGTAAATATTCAAGGAGACTCAAGCGTCTAAGCTTGGGGATGCCCCGGAAGGCATCCCCTCTTTCTTCAACAAGTATTGGTATGTTTTCGGATTCGTTTCGTTCATGCGATATGTGCAATCTTGGAGTGTCTTTAGCATTTAGTTTTCATCTTTATTTTATGCACCATGCTGGTATGATATAGTCCTTGGTTGATTTATAGAATGCTCTATGCACTTCACTTATATCTTTTGAGTATGGCTTTATAGAATGCTTCATGTGCTTCACTTATATCATTTGAAGTTTGGATTGCCTGTTTCTCCTCACTTAGACAACCGCCATTTGTACAATGCTCTTTTGCTTCACTTATATTTGTTAGAGCACGGGCATATCTTTTGTATAAAGAATTGAACTCTCTTGCTTCACTTATATCTATTTAGAGAGATGACAGGAACTGGTCACTCACATGGTTAGTCATAAAATCCTACATAAAACTTGTAGATCACTGAATGTGATATGTTTGATTTCTTGCAATAGTTTTGCGATATAAAGATGGTGATATTAGCGTCATGCTAGTGGGTAGTTGTGGATTAGTAGAAATACTTGTGTTGAGGTTTGTGATTCCTGTAGCATGCATGTATGGTGAACCGTTATGTAACAAAGTCGGAGCATGAGGTATTTATTGATTGTCTTCCTTATGAGTGGCGGTCGGGGACGAGCGATGGTCTTTTCCTACCAATCTATCCTCCTAGGGTCATGCGTAGTAGTACTTTGCTTCAAGGGATAATAAACTTTTGCAATAAGTATGTGAGTTCTTTATGACTAATGTTGAGTCCATGGATTATACGCACTCTCACCCTTCCATCATTGCTAGCCTCTCTAGTATCACGCAACTTTCACCGGTACCATAAACCCACCATCTAACTTCCTCAAACCAGCCACCATATCTACCTATCATGGCATTTCCATAGCCATTCCGAGATATATTGCCATGC
Organism: Triticum aestivum; assembly: GCF_018294505.1. Classification (NCBI taxonomy): domain Eukaryota; kingdom Viridiplantae; phylum Streptophyta; class Magnoliopsida; order Poales; family Poaceae; genus Triticum; species Triticum aestivum. Next base: position 568,877,815 of record NC_057812.1, read on the forward strand.
AACTTCCATCATCATCGTATACATGACTTGAGCATTCATTGTCATATTGCTTTGCATGATCGTAAGATAGCTAGCATGGTGTTTTCATGGCCTGTTCGTTTTTTGATGTCATTGCTACGCTAGATCATTGCACATCCCGGTACACCGCCAGAGGCACTCCTATAGAGTCACTTCTTTGTTCTAGTATCGAGTTGTAATATTGAGTTGTAAGTAAATAAAAGTGTGATGATCATCATTATTAGAGCATTGCCCCAAGAAAAAAAAGAGAGGCCAAAGAAGCCTAAATAAAAAAAGGGGGCCAAAGAAGCCCACAAAAAAGGGGGCAATGTTACTATCCTTTTACCACACTTGTGCTTCAAAGTAGCACCATGTTCTTCATATATAGAGTCTCTTGAGTTATCACTTTCATATACTAGTGGGAATTTTCATTATAGAACTTGGCTTGTATATTCCAACGATGGGCATCCTCAAATGCCCTAGGTCTTCATGAGCAAGCAAGTTGGATGCACACCCACTTAGTTTCAGTTTGAGCTTTCATATACTTATAGCTCTAGTGCATCTGTTGCATGGCAATCCCTACTCACTCATATTGATATCTATTGATGGGCATCTCCATAGCCCGTTGATACGCCTAGTTGATGTGAGACTATCTTCTATTTTTTCTCTTCTTCACAACCACCATTCTATTCCACATATAGTGCTATATCCATGGCTCGCGCTCATGTATTGTGTGAGGGTTGAAAATGCTGAAGCGCGTTAAAAAGTATGAACCAATTGCTCGGCTTGTCATCAGGGGTGTGCATGATGTGAGTATTTTGTGTGGTGAAGATGGAGCATAGCCAGACTATATGATTTTGTAGGGACAGCTTTCTTTGGCCTTCTTATTTCGAAAAGACATGATTGCTTTATTAGTGGGCTTGAAGTATTATTGTTTTTATGTCAAATGATAGACTATTGCTTTGAATCACTCGTGTCTTAATATTCATGCCATGATTAGATATGTGATCAAGATTATGCTAGGTAGCATTCCACATCAAAAATGATCTTTTTATCATTTACCTACTCGAGGACAAGCAGGAATTAAGCTTGGGGATGCTGATACGTCTCTGTCGTATCTATAATTTTTGATTGTTCCATGCCAATATTCTACAACTTTCATATACTTTTGGCAACTTTTTATATTATTTTTGGGACTAACATATTGATCCAGTGCCCAGTGCTAGTTCCTGTGTGTTGCATGTTTTATGTTTCGCAGAATATCCATATCAAACGGAATCCAAACGGGATAAAAACGGACGGAGCTTGTTTTTGGAATACTTGGAAAATCTGGGAGAAAGATCAGCATGAAACAGTGTCCGAGGTGGGCACGAGGTAGGAGGGTGCGCCCCACCCCCTGGGCGCGCCCCTGACCCTCGTGGTCCACCCGTAAGGTGGTTGATGCCCTTTTTCAGCCGCAAGAAAGCTAATTTTCGGTAATAAAATCACGGCGAAGGTTTCGGTCCAATCGGAGTTACAGATCTCCATATATATACGAAATGGTGAAAGGGCAACAAAACAGAACGCAGAAACAGAGAGAGACAGAGAGACAGATACAATCTCGGAGGTGCTCCGCCCCTCCCATTCCATGGAGGCCAAGGATCAGAGGGTAAACCCTTCTCCCATCTAGGGAGGATGTCAAGCAAGAAGAAGAAGAAGGGCCCCCCTCTCCCGTTCTCTTCTGGTGGCGCCGGAACACTGTCGTGGCCATCATCATCATCACCGCGGTCTACACCAACACCTCCACCATCTTCACCAGCATCTCCATCACCTTCCCCCCTCTATCTACAGCGGTCCACCCTCCTGCAACCCGCTGTACCCTCTACTTGAACATGGTGCTTTATGCTTCATATTATTATCAAATGATGTGTTGCCATCCTATGATGTCTGAGTAGATTTTCGTTGTCCTACCGGTGGTTGATGAATTGCTATGATTGATTTAATTTGCTTGTGGTTATGTTGATGTCCTTTGGTGCCCGTCATATGAGCGCGCATGTGGATCACACTATAGGATTAGTTGTATGTTGATAGGACTATATATTGGAGGGCAAGCGTGACAGAAACTTCAACCTAGCATAGAAATTGATGCATACGGGATTGAAGGGGGACCAATATATCTTAATGCTATGGTTCGGTTTTACCATAATGAATGTTAGTAGTTGCGGATGCTTGCTAATAGTTCCAATCATAAGTGCATAGAATTCCAAGTCAGGGATGACATGCTACCAGTGGCCTCTCCCACATAAAACTTGTTATCGGTCTAGTAAAGTAGTCAATTGCTTAGGGGAAATTTTGCAACTCCTACCACCACTTTTCCACACTCGCTATATTTACTCTATTGCTTCTTTACTTACAACAGCCCCTACTTTTTATTTACTTGCTCTTTATTATCTTGCAAACCTATCCAACAACACCTACAAAGTACCTCTAGTTTCATACTTGTTCTAGGTAAAGCGAACATCAAGCGTGCGTAGAGTTGTATCGGTGGTCGATAGAACTTGAGGGAATATTTGTTCTGCCTTTAGCTCCTCGTTGGGATCGACACTCTTACCTATCAAAAACTATTGCGATCCCCTATACTTGTGGGTTATCAGTGGGCCCGTCGTAGCTCCACTGACCTACTTCTTTTGCCTATATATACTCTTATACCCTAAAAAACATCCAGGGGAGCCACGAAACCACTTTTTCACTGCCACAACCTTCTGTACCCGTGAGATCCCATCTTGGGGCCTTTTCCGGTGATCTACCAGAGGGGGATTCGATCATGGAGGCCTTCTACATCAACACCATAGCCTCTCCGATGAAGCGTGAGTAGTTTACCAAAGAGCATCGGGTCCATATTATTAGCTAGATGACTTCTTCTCTCTCTTTGGTTCTCAATAAAAAGTTCTCCTCGCTGTTCTTGGAGATCTATTCGGTGTAATACTTTTTGTGGTGTGTTTGACGAGATCCGATGAATTGTGGGTTTATGATCAAGATTATCTATGAACAATATTTGATTCTTCTCTGAATTCTTATATGCATGATTTGATATCTTTGCAAGTCTCTCCGAATTATCAGTTTGGTTTGGCCTACTAGATTGATCTTTCTTGCAATAGGAGAAGTGCTTAGCTTTGGGTTCAATCTTGCGGTGCTCGATCCCAGTGACAGAAAGGGGACCGACATGTATTGTATTGTTGCCATCGAGGATATATTTTGTTGAGTTTATCCCTTAACATCATGTCATCTTGCTTAATGCATTACTCTGTTCTTATGAACTTAATACTCTAGATGCATGCTGGATAGCGGTCGATGTGTGGAGTAATAGTAGTAGATGAAGAATCGTTTCGGTCTACTTGACACGAATGTGATGCCTATGTTCATGACCATACGTAGATATTCTCATAACTATGCGCTATTCTATCAATTGTTCGGCAGTAATTTGTTCACCCACCGTGATATATGCTATCATGAGAGAAGGCACTAGTGAAACCTATGGCCCCCAGGTCTACTTTACATCATATAAGTTTCTGATCTATAATTCTAGTTTACTAATTATTTATTTTGCAATCTTTATTTTCCAATCTATACAATAAAAATACCAAAAATATTTATCTTATTATCTTTATCAGATCTCACTTTTGGAAGTTGTCGTGAAGGGATTGACAACCCCTTTATCGCGTTGGTTGCAAGGTTCTTGATTGTTTGTGTAGGTACATGGCGATTTGCGTGTAGTCTCCTACTAGATTGATACCTTGGTTCTCAAAAACTGAGGGAAATACTTATGCTACTTTGTTGCATCACCCTTTCCTCTTCAAGGGAAAACTAACGCATGCTCAAGAGGTAGCAAGAAGGATTTCTGGCGCCGTTGCCGGGGAGATCTACGCTCAAGTCAATACATACCAAGTAACCACCACAAACTCTTCTCCCCCGCATTACATTATTTGCCATTTGCCTCTCGTTTTCCTCTCCCCCACTTCACATTTGCCGTTTTATTCGCCCCTTCTTCCGTTCGTCCTTCTTTTTGCTCGTGTTACCATGTGCCTTCTATTAGCTTGAAAATTCACTTGCTAAATATCTATTGTTATGGATCCTCATCCTCTTGCTAATCTTTTTAAGAGATCCAATTATGATGAACCAATTGCTAGTGAGTTGAGTGCACTAGATTATCTTTATGGAGTTTTGCTTGAAATCCGTGAATCTGAAAATTGTGATGAAGTGCTTTATAAAGTGATTCACGATAGATATTTGAATAAAAAGCATGATTGAGATGATGTTATTATAAATTCTATGAATTTCAATTGTGCTAATAATATGCAAAACCCTAAGCTTGGGGATGCTAGTTTTGCTATGTCCACTACTTGTTGGAATGATCATGATTGGGGTGATTCTTCTTATGATCTTGAAAATTTATTTAAGCCCCATGATGAATATAAGATTGATAATAATGAAAGTGGGTTTGGAAGAGTGTTAACTTTAGATCCCATGTATTTGGAGAATGTTCAATCTTATGCAATTTTCGATAAAAGTGGGTCTAGAGAGGTCATGAGTTTAGTTAATGTTAATCCCACTATTTTGGAAGAGTGTCAACTTTGCATGCATGTGGATCGTGTTGAAAATATTTTATGTGATAGCTATTTTGTTCAATTTTCTTATGATCCCACATGTAATTATTATGAGAGAGGAAAATATGATTGTAGAAATTTTCATGTTACTAAATTACCTCTCATTATGTTGAGATTGCTATTGCTTCTTTCCGCTTCCTGGCATATGCTAGTTTTTGCTTGCTATGATAATTTGTTTGCCTATAAGATGCCTATGCATAGGAAGTATGTTAGACTTAGATGTGTTTGTCACGTGTTTTAATGATGCTCTCTTTTGTTCTTCAATTCTTGTCTTTCATGTGAGCATCATTGGAATTATCAACGCCTAGCTAGGGGCGTTAAATGATAGCGCTTGTTGGGAGGCAACCCAATTTTATTTTTGTTCCTTGCTTTTTTTCCTGTTTAGTAATAAATAAATCATCTATCCTCTATTATTATTGTGTTTTTATGTTTCAATTAGTGTTTGTGCCAAGTAAAGCCTTTAGGATCTTCTTGCGTGATTGTTATTTGATCTTGCTGATAAAAACAGAAAGTATGTGCTCACGAGAGTAATTTTCATTTTTTACCAGAGAGCGATAAAATACCAATTCCAACTGCAGTAGATAAATATAGACATTATTTAGCACATCCTAAGTTTTTAGAAGTTTTGGAGTTACAGAAGTATTCGAAACCTCCAGATTGCTACAGACTGTTCTGTTTTGATAGATTCTGTTTTTCGTGTGTTGTTTGCTTATTTTGATGTATCTATGGCTACTGTAGGGGGGGGGTATGAACCATAGAGAATTTGGAATACAGTAGGTTTAACACCAATATAAATAAATAATGAGTTCATTACAGTACCTTAAAGTGGTGGTTTGTTTTCTTACACTAACGGAGCTCATGAGATTTTCTATTTAAGTTTTGTTTTGTGAAGTTTTCCTGTTTTTGGGTATAGATTTGATGGATTTTGGAATAAGGAGTGGCAAGAACCTAAGATTGGTGATGCCCAAGGCACCAAAGGTAAAATTCAAGGACAACCAAAAGCCTAAGCTTGTGGATGCCCCGGAAGGCATCCCCTCTTTCGTCTTCGTCTATCGGTAACTTTACTTGAGGCTATATTTTTATTCACCACATGATATGTGTTTTGCTTGGAGCGTCTTGTATGATTTGAGTCTTTGATTTTTAGTTTAGCACAGTCATCCTTGCTGTACACACCTTTTGGAGAGACACACATGAATGGGAATTTATTAGAATACTCTATGTGCTTCACTTATATCTTTTGAGCTAGATAATTTTGCTCCAGTGCTTCACTTATATCTTTTTAGAGCACGGTGGTGGTTTTATTTTATAGAAATTATTGATCTCTCATGCTTCACCTATATTATTTTGAGAGTCTTTTAGAACAGCTTGGTAATTTGCTTTGGCTATAAAATTAGTCCTAATATGATAGGCATCCAACATGGGTATATAATAAAAAAACTTTCATATAAAGTGCATTGAATACTATGAGAATTTTGATTCGTTATGATTGTTTTGAGATATTAAGATGGTGATATTAGAGTCATGCTAGTTGAGTAGTTGTGAATTTGAGAGATACTTTTGTTAAAGTTTGTGATTCCTGTAGCATGCACGTATGGTGAACCGTTATGTGATGAAGTCGGAGCATGATTAATTTTTTGATTGTCGTCCTTATGAGTGGCGGTCGGGGATGAGCGATGGTCTTTTCCTACCAATCTATCCCCCTAGGAGCATGCGCGTAGTACTTCGTTTCAATAACTAATAGATTTTTGCAATAAGTATGTGAGTTCTTTATGACTAATGTTGAGTCCATGGATTATACGCACTCTCACCCTTCCACCATTGCTAGCCTCTCTAATGCCGCGCACCTTTCGTCGGTATCATACACCCGCCATATACCTTCCTCAAAACAGCCACCATACCTACCTATTATGGCATTTCCATAGCCATTCTGAGATATATTGCCATGCAACTTTCCACCGTTCTGTTTATTATGACACGTTCCATCATTGTCATATTGCTTTGCATGATCATGTAGTTGACATCGTATTTGTGGCAAAGCCATCGTTCATAATTATTTCATACATGTCACTCTTCATTCATTGCATATCCTGGTACACCGCCGGAGGCATTCACATAGAGTCATATTTGTTCTAAGTATCGAGTTGTAATTCTTGAGTTGTAAGTAAATAAAAGTGTGATGATCTTCATTATTAGAGCATTTCCCATGTGAGTAAAGGATGATGGAGACTATGATTCCCCCATAATTCTAGATGAGACTCCAGAAGAAAAAAAGAGGCCAAAGAAGCCCAAATAAAAAATGAGAGAAAAAGAGAAGGGACAATGTTACTATCCTTTTTCCACACTTGTGCTTCAAAGTAGCACCGTGATCTTCATGATAGAGAGTCTATTATTTTGTCACTTTCTTATACTAGTGGGAATTTTCATTATGGAACTTGGCTTTTATATTCCAATGATGGGCTTCCTCAAAATGCCCTAGGTCTTCGTGAGCAAGCAAGTTGGATGCACACCCACTTAGTTTCTTTTGTTGAGCTTTAATACACTTATAGCTCTAGTGCATCCGTTGCATTGCAATCCCTACTCACTCGATGGGCATCTCCATAGCCTGTTGATACGCCTAGTTGATGTGAGACTATCTTCTCCTTTTTGTCTTCTCCACAGTCACCATTCTATTCCACCTATAGTGCTATGTCCATGGCTCACACTCATGTATTGCGGGAAAGTTGAAAAAGTTTGAGAACATCAAAGTATGAAGCAATTGCTTGGCTTGTCATTGGGGTTGTGCATGATTAAATACTTTGTGTAATGAAGATAGAGCATAGCCAGACTATATGATTTTGTAGGGATAACTTTATTTGGCCATGTTATTTTCAGAAGACATGATTGCTTTATTAATTAGTATGTTTGAAGTATTATTATTTTATGTCAATATTAAACTTTTGTTTTGAATCTTATGGATCTGAACATTCATGCCACAATAAAGAGAATTACATTGAAAATTATGTTAGGTAGCATCCCACATCAAAAATTATGTTTTTATCATTTACCTACTCGAGGACGAGCAGGAATTAAGCTTGGGGATGCTGATACGTATCCAACATATCTATAATTTTTGATCGTTCCATGCTATTACATTATCTGTTTTGGATGTTTAATGGGCTATAATATGCTCTTTTATATTATTTTTGGGACTAACCTATTAACCGAACGCCTAGTGCCAGTTGCTGTTTTTTGCCTATTTCAGTGTTTCGCAGAAAAGGAATATCAATGGAATCCAAACGGAACGAAACCTTTGTGAGGATCTTTCTTGGAACGAACGCAATCAAGGAGACTTGGAGTGGAAGTCAGAGACGCAACAAGGCAGCCATGAGGCAGGAGGGGGCGCCCCCACCCTCGTGGGTGATATGTCTCTGTTGTATCAATAATTTTTGATTGTTCCATGCCAATATTCTACAACTTTCATGTACTTTTGGCAACTTTTTATATTATTTTTGGGACTAACATATTGATCCAGTGCCCAGTGCTAGTTCCTGTTTGTTGCATGTTTTATGTTTCGCAGAATATCCATATCAAACGGAATCCAAACAGGATAAAAACGGATGGAACTTATTTTTGGAATATTTGGAAAATCTGGGAGAAAGATCAGCGCGAAACGGTGTCCGAGGTGGGTACGAGTTAGGGGGGCACGCCCCACCCCCCTGGGCGCGCCGCTGAACCTCGTGGTCCACCCGTAAGGAGGTTGTTGCCCTTCTTCGGCCGCAAGAAAGCTAATTTTCGGTAAAAAAATCACGGCGAAGGTTCCGGTCCAATCGGAGTTACGGATCTCCATATATATATATACATATATATATATATACGAAACGGTGAAAGGGCAACAGAACGCAGAAACAGAGAGAGATAGAGAGACAGATCCAATCTCGGAGGGGCTCTCGCCCCTCCCATGCCATGGAGGCCAAGGATCAGAGGGGAAACCCTTCTCCCATCTAGGGAGGAGGTCAAGCAAGAAGAAGAAGAAGAAGAAGAAGGGGGCCCCTCTTCCCTTCTCTTCCGGTGGCGCCAGAACGCTGCCGTGGCCATCATCATCATCACCGCGATCTATACCAACACCTCCACCATCTTCACCAACATCTCCATCACCTTCCCCCCCTCTATCTACAGCGGTCCACTCTCCCGCAACCCGCTGTACCCTCTACTTGAACATGGTGCTTTATGCTTCATATTATTATCCAATGATGTGTTGCCATCCTATGATGTCTGAGTAGATTTTCGTTGTCCTATCGGTGGTTGATGAATTGCTATGATTGATTTAATTTGCTTGTGGTTATGTTGCTGTCCTTTGGTGCCCATCATATGAGCGCACGCGTGGATCACACCATAGGGTTAGTTGTATGTTGATAGGACTATGTATTGGAGGGCAAGAGTGACAGAAACTTCAACCTAGCATAGAAATTGATGCATACGGGATTGAAGGGGGGCCAATATATCTTAATGCTATGGTTGGGTTTTACCTTAATGAATGTTAGTAGTTGCGGATGCTTGCTAATAGTTCCAATCATAAGTGCATAGAATTCCAAGTCAGGGATGACATGCTAGCAGTGGCCTCTCCCACATAAAACTTGCTATCGGTCTAGTAAAGTAGTCAATTGCTTAGGGGCAATTTCGCAACTCCTACCACCACTTTTCCACACTCGCTATATTTACTCTATTGCTTATTTACTTACAATAGCCCCTACTTTTTATTTACTTGCTTTTTATTATCTTGCAAACCTATCCAACAACACCTACAAAGTACCTCTAGTTTCATACTTGTTCTAGGTAAAGCGAACATCAAGCGTGCGTAGAGTTGTATCAGTGGTCGATAGATCTTGAGGGAATATTTGTTCTACCTTTAGCTCCTCGTTGGGTTCGACACTCTTACTTATCAAAAATTGTTGTGATCCCCTATACTTGTGGGTTATCAAGACCTTTTTCTGGCGCCGTTGCCGGGGAGCAATAGCGTGGGGTGAATATTCTCATGTGTGCTTGTTTGCTTTATCACTAAGTAATTTTTATCTGCTGTTCTTAGTTGTTTTCTATCTTTAGTTATGTGTAGGAAACGCAAAATACCAAAAAAATTAGTTGTACCTACTAAACCAATGGTTGAAGAACCACTCAAAATCTATCACACTACTGAAGCTTATTACTTGGATCATCTTTGGTCCCTATGTGCTCGTGCTGAAACCCCAACTAGCTTAGTTGAGGGAAAATCTTTAGATGAGCGTGCTTGTTATGTGCGACACCAAATATCTGAAAAAGGGAAAATTTTACTGGGTCAAATTCATCGTTTACATTGCTATGCTTGGAATGTACGCGAAATATATGATATTACATGTTGTTCTGAAAACCCTAAGAAACACCTTCCTATCAATGTGAGTTTAGTGATAATGGAATCATATCTTCGTATGCTAAGGGTGTTTATAGTTACTATGATGTTCAAAAAATTGAAGAATTTGTTGCTTTTAAGGGTGCTTATGAAATCGCTTCATTGATCGAAACATATGATGCTACTCTTTACAAATCTGGAAATTTTGCCATACTTAAATATTGCTATGATAATTATGCTTCTAATGCCTATGTTGAACCATATATTGAGGACTACCCCGCTGTCCAAGAAGAGACTAATATTTTGCAGGAGTCTATGGAAAAAGAAATTGATGAAACTGTGAGCTCATTGGATGAGAAAGATGAGGAGGAGAGCGAAGAACAAAAGGAGGAAGAGCGGATTAGCTACTCGTGCCCGCCTTCTAATGAGAGTAACTCTTCAACTCATACATTGTTTAATTTCCCTTCGTGCTTACCGAAGGATGATTGCTATGATGATTGTTATGATCCCTTTGATTCTCTTGAAATATCCCTTTTTGATGATGCTTGCTATGCTTGTGGCCAAGATGCCAATATGAATTATGCTTATGGAGATGAACTTGCTATCGTTCCTTATGCTAAACATGAAATTGTTGCTATTGCATCCACACATGATAGTCCTATTATCTTTTTGAATTCTCCCGACTACACTATATCGGAGAAGTTTGCACTTATTAAGGATTATATTGATGGGTTGCGTCTTACTATTACACATGATAATTTTGATGAATATAATATGCATGTGATTGCTGCTCCTACTTGCAATTATTATGAGAGAGGAACTATATCTCCACCTCTCTATGTTTCCAATACGATAAAATTGCAAGAAACTGTTTATACTATGCATTGGGCTTTACTATGTGTGCATGAATTGTTCTTTTATGACATGCCGATGCATAGGAAGAGAGTTAGACTTCGTTGTTGCATGATATATGTCACTTTGTGCTCACTACTAAATTAAAAATCATTGTTAATTAAAATTGGCTTTGATATACCTTGGGATCTGGGTGGATTCATTACTTGAGCACTATATGCCTAGCTTAATGGCTTTAAAGAAAGCGCTGCCAGGGAGACAACCCGCAAGTTTTAGAGAGTCATTTATTTCTGTTGAGTGCTTTGATATAGTTTAAAATAACAAAAATAAAGAGGGGAACCCAAAACCTTTTTCAAGAAGGAAAGTGAAAGTGAGAAAGACAAGCATTGTTGAAGTGGGAGAGCTCCTTGAACTTTGTTCATGCTCACTGAAACTTCGTGAATCTTGATTACAGGAACTTTTCAATAAAAATAATTATCCCCTTGTACAATTCCATTGTATTATAAAAATAATGTGCCAAGGTTTGCCTTTAGGATGTTTACATTTGCTTGATGGTTTGTACTGTGCAGGACAGAAACTTCGGCTGTAGTGTGAGATTTTACATTTTTGGCTGGAACATCAAATAGTTCTGATTCTTTTTGCACTGTCTTTATATACAATTTTTTTATTTTTCTTAATTTTTGCAGAATTTTTCAAGTATCATAAGTATGGTGAATGTTCAGATTATTACAGACTGTTCTGTTTTAGACAGATTCTGTTTTTGATGCATAGTTTGCTCGTTTTGATGAAACTAACAATTTATATCAATGGATTAAGCCATGAAAAAGTTATACTACAGTAGACACAATGCAAAAAAAAATATTAATTGTTTTGCAACAGCACTTAGAGTAGTGATTTGCTTTATTATACTAACGGATCTTACCGAGTTTTCTGTTGAAGTTTTGTGTGGATGAAGTGTTCGATGATCCAGAAGGTCTCGATGTGAGAAGAAGGAAGAGAGGCAAGAGCTCAAACTTGGGGTTGCCCGAGGCACCCCAAGTAAATATTCAAGGAGACTCAAGCGTCTAAGCTTGGGGATGCCCCGGAAGGCATCCCCTCTTTCTTCAACAAGTATTGGTATATTTTCGGATTCGTTTCGTTCATGCGATATGTGCAATCTTGAAGCGTCTTTAGCATTTAGTTTTCATCTTTCTTTTATGCACCATGCTGGTATGATATAGTCCTTGGTTGATTTATAGAATGCTCTATGCACTTCACTTATATCTTTTGAGTATGGCTTTATAGAATGCTTCATGTGCTTCACTTATATCATTTGAAGTTTGGATTGCCTGTTTCTCTTCACTTAGACAACCGCCATTTGTAGAATGCTCTTTTGCTTCACTTATATTTGTTTGACCGCGGGCATATCTTTTGTAGAGAGAATTGAACTCTCTTGCTTCACTTATATCTATTTAGAGAGATGACAGGAACTGGTCATTCACATGGTTAGTCATAAAATCCTACATAAAACTTGTAGATCACTGAATGTGATATGTTTGATTCCTTGCAATAGTTTTGCAATATAAAGATGGTGATATTAGCGTCATGCTAGTGGGTAGTTGTGGATTAGTAGAAATACTTGTGTTAAGGTTTGTGATTCCCGTAGCATGCGTGTATGGTGAACCGTTATGTAACGAAGTCGGAGCAAGAGGTATTTATTGATTGTCTTCCTTATGAGTGGCAGTCGGGGACGAGCGATGGTCTTTTCCTACCAATCTATCCTCCTAGGGTCATGCATAGTAGTACTTTGCTTCAAGGGATAATAAACTTTTGCAATAAGTATGTGAGTTCTTTATGACTAATCTTGAGTCCATGGATTATACGCACTCTCACCCTTCCATCATTGCTAGCCTCTCTAGTATCACACAACTTTCGCCGGTACCATAAACCCACCATCTAACTTCCTCAAACCAGCCACCATATCAACCTATCATGGCATTTCCATAGCCATTCCGAGATATATTGCCATGCAACTTCCATCATCATCGTATACATGACTTGAGCATTCATTGTCATATTGCTTTGCATGATCGTAAGATAGCTAGCATGGTGTTTTCATGGCTTGTCCATTTTTTGATGTCATTGCTACGCTAGATCATTACACATCCTGGTACACCGCCGGAGGCACTCCTATAGAGTCACTTCTTTGTTCTAGTATCGAGTTGTAATATTGAGTTGTAAGTAAATAAAAGTGTGATGATCATCATTATTAGAGCATTGCCCCAAGAAAAAAAAGAGAGGCCAAAGAAGCCTAAATAAAAAAAGGGGGCCAAAGAAGCCCACAAAAAAGGGGGCAATGTTACTATCCTTTTACCACACTTGTGCTTCAAAGTAGCACCATGTTCTTCATATAGAGAGTCTCTTGAGTTATCACTTTCATATACTAGTGGGAATTTTCATTATAGAACTTGGCTTGTATATTCCAACGATGGGCTTCCTCAAATGCCCTAGGTCTTCATGAGCAAGCAAGTTGGATGCACACCCACTTAGTTTCAGTTTGAGCTTTCATATACTTATAGCTCTAGTGCATCTGTTGCATGGCAATCCCTACTCACTCACATTGATATCTATTGATGGGCATCTCCATAGCCCGTTGATACACCTAGTTGATGTGAGACTATCTTCTATTTTTTCTCTTCTTCACAACCACCATTCTATTCCACATATAGTGCTATATCCATGGCTCACGCTCATGTATTGCGTGAGGGTTGAAAATGCTGAAGCGCGTTAAAAAGTATGAACCAATTGCTCGGCTTGTCATCGGGGTTGTGCATGATGTGAGTATTTTGTGTGGTGAAGATGGAGCATAGCCAGACTATATGATTTTGTAGGGACAACTTTCTTTGGCCTTCTTATTTCGAAAAGACATGATTGCTTTATTAGTGGGCTTGAAGTATTATTGTTTTTATGTCAAATGATAGACTATTGCTTTGAATCACTCGTGTCTTAATATTCATGCCATGATTAGATATGTGATCAAGATTATGCTAGGTAGCATTCCACATCAAAAATGATCTTTTTATCATTTACCTACTCGAGGACAAGCAGGAATTAAGCTTGGGGATGCTGATACGTCTCTGTCGTATCTATAATTTTTGATTGTTCCATGCCAATATTCTACAACTTTCATATACTTTTGGCAACTTTTTATATTATTTTTGGGACTAACATATTGATCCAGTGCCCAGTGCTAGTTCCTGTGTGTTGCATGTTTTATGTTTCGTAGAATATACATATCAAACGGAATCCAAATGGGATAAAAATGGACGCAGCTTATTTTTGGAATATTTGGAAAATCTGGGAGAAAGATCAGCGTGAAACAGTGTCCGAGGTGGGCACGAGGTAGGAGGGCGTGCCCCACCCCCTGGGCGCGCCCCTGACCCTCGTGGTCCACCCGTAAGGTGGTTGATGCCCTTCTTCAGCCGCAAGAAAGCTAATTTTCGGTAAAAAAATCACGGCGAAGGTTTCGGTCCAATCGGAGTTACAGATCTCCATATATATACGAAATGGTGAAAGGGCAACATAACAGAATGCAGAAACAGAGAGAGACAGAGAGACAGATACAATCTCGGAGGTGCTCCGCCCCTCCCATTCCATGGAGGCCAAGGATCAGAGGGTAAACCCTTCTCCCATCTAGGGAGGAGGTCAAGCAAGAAGAAGAAGAAGGGCCCCCCTCTCCCGTTCTCTTCTGGTGGCGCCGGAACGCTGTCGTGGCCATCATCATCATCACCGCGATCTACACCAACACCTCCGCCATCTTCACCAGCATCTCCATCACCTTCCCCCCTCTATATACAGCGGTCCACCCTCCCGCAACCCGCTGTACCCTCTACTTGAACATGGTGCTTTATGCTTCATATTATTATCAAATGATGTGTTGCCATCCTATGATGTCTGAGTAGATTTTCGTTGTCCTACCGGTGGTTGATGAATTTCTATGATTGATTTAATTTGCTTGTGGTTATGTTGATGTCCTTTGGTGCCCGTCATATGAGCGTGTGTGTGGATCACACTATAGGGTTAGTTGTATGTTGATAGGACTATATATTGGATGGCAAGAGTGACAGAAACTTCAACCTAGCATAGAAATTGATGCATACGGGATTGAAGGGGGACCAATATATCTTAATGCTATGGTTGGGTTTTACCATAATGAATGTTAGTAGTTGCGGATGCTTGCTAATAGTTCGAATCATAAGTGCATAGAATTCCAAGTCAGGGATGACATGCTAGCAGTGGCCTCTCCCATATAAAACTTGCTATCGGTCTAGTAAAGTAATCAATTGCTTAGGGGCAATTTCGCAACTCCTACCACCACTTTTCCACACTCGCTATATTTACTCTATTGCTTCTTTACATACAACAGCCCCTACTTTTTATTTACTTGCTCTTTATTATCTTGCAAACCTATCCAACAACACCTACAAAGTACCTCTAGTTTCATACTTGTTCTAGGTAAAGCGAACATCAAGCGTGCGTAGAGTTGTATCGGTGGTCGATAGAACTTGAGGGAATATTTGTTCTGCCTTTAGCTCCTCGTTGGGCTTCACACTCTTACCTATCAAAAACTGTTGCGATCCCCTATACTTGTGGGTTATCAGTGGGCCCTCGTAGCTCCACTGACCTACTTCTTTCACCGATATATACTCTTATACCCTAAAAAACATCCAGGGGAGCCACGAAACCACTTTTTCACTGCCACAACCTTCTGTACCTGTGAGATCCCATCTTGGGGCCTTTTCCGGTGATCTGCCAGAGGGGGATTCGATCACGGAGGCCTTCTACATCAACACCATAGCCTCTCCGATGAAGCGTGAGTAGTTTACCAAAGAGCATCGGGTCCATAGTTATTAGCTAGATGACTTCTTCTCTCTCTTTGGTTCTCAATAAAAAGTTCTCCTCGCTGTTCTTGGAGATCTATTCGATGTAATACTTTTTGTGGTGTGTTTGACGAGATCTGATGAATTGTGGGTTTATGATCAAGATTATCTATGAACAATATTTGATTCTTCTCTGAATTCTTATATGCATGATTTGATATCTTTGCAAGTCTCTTCGAATTATCAGTTTGGTTTGGCCTACTAGATTGATCTTTCTTGCAATAGGAGAAGTGCTTAGCTTTGGGTTCAATCTTGCGGTGCTCGATCCCAGTGACAGAAAGGGGACCGACACGTATTGTATTGTTGCCATCGAGGATAAAAAGATGGGGTTTATATCATATTTTGTTGAGTTTATCCCTTAACATCATGTCATCTTGCTTAATGCGTTACTCTGTTCTTATGAACTTAATACTCTAGATGCATGCTGGATAGCGGTCGATGTGTGGAGTAATAGTAGTAGATGAAGAATCGTTTCGGTCTACTTGACACGAACGTGATGCCTATGTTCATGACCATACCTAGATATTCTCATAACTATGCTCTATTCTATCAATTGCTCGACAGTAATTTGTTCACCCACCGTGATATATGCTATCATGAGAGAAGGCACTAGTGAAACCTATGGCCCCCAGGTCTACTTTACATCATATAAGTTTCTGATCTATAATTCTAGTTTAGTAATTATTTATTTTGCAATCTTTATTTTCCAATCTATACAACAAAAATACCAAAAATATTTATCTTATTATCTTTATCAGATCTCACTTTTGGAAGTTGTCGTGAAGGGATTGACAACCCCTTTATCGCATTGGTTGCAAGGTTCTTGATTGTTTGTGTAGGTACATGGCGATTTGCGTGTAGTCTCCTACTAGATTGATACCTTGGTTCTCAAAAACTGAGGGAAATACTTACGCTACTTTGTTGCATCACCCTTTCCTCTTCAAGGGAAAACTAACGCATGCTCAAGAGGTAGCAAGAAGGATTTCTGGCGCCGTTGCCGGGGAGATCTACGCTCAAGTCAATACATACCAAGTACCCATCACAAACTCTTCTCCCCCGCATTACATTATTTGCCATTTGCCTCTCGTTTTCCTCTCCCCCACTTCACATTTGCCGTTTTATTCACCCCTTCTTCCGTTCGTCCTTCTGTTTGCTCGTGTTACCATGTGCCTTCTATTAGCTTGCAAATTCACTTGCTAAATATCTATTGTTATGGATCCTCATCCTCTTGCTAATCTTTTTAAGAGATCCAATTATGATGAACCAATTGCTAGTGAGTTGAGTGCACTAGATTATCTTTATGGAGTTTTGCTTGAAATCCGTGAATCTGAAAATTGTGATGAAGTGCTTTATAAAGTGATTCATGATAGATATTTGAATAAAAAGCATGATTGAAATGATGTTATTATAAATTCTATGAATTTCAATTGTGCTAATAATATGCAAAACCCTAAGCTTGGGGATGCTAGTTTTGCTATGTCCACTACTTGTTGGAATGATCATGATTGGGGTGATTCTTCTTATGATCTTGAAAATTTATTTAAGCCCCATGATGAATATAAGATTGATAATAATGAAAGTGGGTTTGGAAGAGTGTCAACTTTAGATCCCATGTATTTGGAGAATGTTCAATCTTATGCAATTTTCGATAAAAGTGGGTCTGGAGAGGTCATGAGTTTAGTTAATGTTAATCCCACTATTTTGGAAGAGTGTCAACTTTGCATGCATGTGGATCGTGTTGAAAATATTTTATGTGATAGCTATTTTGTTCAATTTTCTTATGATCCCACATGTAATTATTATGAGAGAGGAAAATATGATTGTTGAAATTTTCATGTTACTAAATTACCTCTCGTTATGTTGAGATTGCTATTGTTTCTTTCCGCTTCCTGGCATATGCTAGTTTTTTCTTGCTATGATAATTTGTTTGCCTATAAGATGCCTATGCATAGGAAGTATGTTAGACTTAGATGTGTTTGTCACGTGTTTTATGATGCAATCTTTTGTTCTTCAATTCTTGTCTTTCATGTGAGCATCATTGGAATTAGCAATGCCTAGCTAGGGGCGTTAAATGATAGCGCTTGTTGGGAGGCAACCCAATTTTATTTTTGTTCCTTGCTTTTTTCCTGTTTAGTAATAAATAAATCATCTATCCTCTATTATTATTGTGTTTTTATGTTTTAATTAGTGTTTGTGCCAAGTAAAGCCTTTAGGATCTTCTTGGGTGATTGTTATTTGATCTTGCTGATAAAAACAGAAAGTATGTGCTCACGAGAGTAATGTACAGTACCTTAAAGTGGTGGTTTGTTTTCTTACACTAACGGAGCTCATGAGATTTTCTATTTAAGTTTTGTGTTGTGAAGTTTTCCAGTTTTTGGGTATAGATTTGATGGATTTTGGAATAAGGAGTGGCAAGAACCTAAGATTGGGGATGCCCAAGGCACCAAAGGTAAAATTCAAGGACAACCAAAAGCCTAAGCTTGTGGATGCCCCGGAAGGCATCCCCTCTTTCGTCTTCGTCTATCGGTAACTTTACTTGAGGTTATATTTTGATTCACCACATGATATGTGTTTTGCTTGGAGCGTCTTGTATGATTTGAGTCTTTGATTTTTAGTTTACCACAGTCATCCTTGCTGTACACACCTTTTGGAGAAACACACATGAATCGAAATTTATTAGAATACTCTATGTGCTTCACTTATATCTTTTGAGCTAGATAATTTTGCTCCAGTGGTTCACTTATATCTTTTTAGAGCAAGGTGGTGGTTTTATTTTATAGAAATTATTGATCTCTCATGCTTCACCTATATTATTTTGAGAGTCTTTTAGAACAACTTGGTAATTTGCTTTGGCTATAAAATTAGTCCTAATATGATAGGCATCCAAGATGGGTATATAATAAAAAAACTTTCATATAAAGTGCATTGAATACTATGAGAATTTTGATTCTTTATGATTGTTTTGAGATATGAAGATGGTGATATTAGAGTCATTCTAGTTGAGTAGTTGTGAATTTGAGAGATACTTGTGTTAAAGTTTCTGATTCCCGTAGCATGCACGTATGGTGAACCGTTATGTGATGGAGTCGGAGCATGATTTATTTCTTGATTGTCTTCCTTATGAGTGGCGGTCGGGGACGAGCGATGGTCTTTTTCTACCAATCTATCCCCCTTGGGGCATGCGTGTAGTACTTCGTTTCGATAACTAATAGATTTTTGCAATAAGTATGTGAGTTCTTTATGACTAATGTTGAGTCCATGGATTATACGCACTCTCACTCTTCCACCATTGCTAGCCTCTCTAATACCACACACCTTTCACCGGTATTATACACCCACCATATACCTTCCTCAAAACAGCCACCATACCTACCTATTATGGCATTTCCATAGTCATTCCAAGATATATTGCCATGCAACTTTCCACCATTCTGTTTATTATGACACGTTCCATCATTGTCATATTGCTTTGCATGATCATGTAGTTGACATCGTATTTGTGGCTAAGCCATCGTTCATAATTATTTCATACATGTCACTCTTCATTCATTGCATATCCTGATACACCGCCGGAGGCATTCACATAGAGTCATATTTGTTCTAAGTATCGAGTTGTAATTCTTGAGTTGTAAGTAAATAAAAGTGTGATGATCTTCATTATTAGAGCATTTCCGATGTGAGTAAAGGATGATGGAGACTATGATTCCCCCATAATCCTGGATGAGACTCCAGAAGAAAAAAAGAGGCCAAAGAAGCCCAAATAAAAAATGAGAGAAAAAGAGAAGGGACAATGTTACTATCCTTTTTCCACACTTGTGCTTCAAAGTAGCACCGTGATCTTCATGATAGAGAGTCTATTATTTTGTCACTTTCTTATACTAGTTGGAATTTTCATTATGGAACTTGGCTTTTATATTCGAATGATGGGCTTCCTCAAAATGCCCTAGGTCTTTGTCGGTGTACTAGAATAGGGGTACCCTAGTACCCTGAACTTGTGCACGGGCAGTTGCAGAACCCTGCGGCAAAGGCTTGCCGGGCGAACGCCAAGATCCCCCAAGGTTCCCTTGGAGCCATCCAAGAACAAAGTATTTAAGCTAAGGAGACAAGACCCCGGCAAGAGGATCTTGCCGGGAAGGCCAACCAAAGCGCTCCAAGGAACTTGCCACGACGCGCCACGCGCTCCGGCAAGGCAACAAGGCCCCGGCAAGAGGAGCTTGCCGGGAAGATTAAATAAGACATCTCGAGGCCCGGTGAGCGACGAGCTTCTGGACCCGGCGAGATAACAACAGCGGCAAGGCGCTTGCCGCGGCAGGCGGCCACTCTGCGCCCACGCTCCAGCGCATCCACCAACGTGTCGCTCTGGGGGCCTCTCCGGGCGCGCGTGGCGGGAGGCTGTGCAGCCAGCGGTGCGCAGTGGCATGCGAAGCTGACAAGATCACCATCGTGCCGAACGGTGGCGCCCCTAACGGTCCTTTTCTGCACTGTTCGGGCGGCTCAGACGGGCATTTAATGCCCTTGTCCCCTGCCGTCAGGGTTAGGTAGGGTGCACTGTACAAGCAACTGTATCAACTACCTTTCTTTTTATGTTTTTACCCTCCTCTGCGTTGCCACCTGTCAGTGACCCCTTTAGCATATAAAAGGAGGCCCATGCGCAACGTAGAGGGGGTTCAGACAGTTTGCTTCGATTCATTCGTAGCCCAGAAAACATCACACTCTCTCGCTCGAGAGCAAGAACACCAGATAATACAACCAGACAAGCAGCAGTAGGAGTGTTATCTCTCCGGAGAGCTCCGAAGCTAGGTAAACTGCTCGTGTGCCTCGCCTCGATCTGCTCTT